>NW_019100504.1:489520-625524 GCF_001856785.1 Myzus persicae
CTATCTGTCTTCCCATATTACTTATATATCAATATTACAATCGAAGTACTATTGGTAGTATCGATATTAAGCTTAACCTAGTTGCATTATACTTACTGACTATGCTTAAAATTATACTAATTGTTATTGTATTACATAATTGACTATTGAGTATTGTATGAGTTGATTGTTTTGGTATTTTACCTGTTACATATGAATGTTTACTTAACCTAGTTAACACTATTTTTTTTTTTTATATATTATACATGATACAACAGAGTGAGTACTCTATTCTCCACGCCCCACCAGCGCCTACAGACTTTTTACGGCCGTGCATCGATACGCCACGCGCCCTAGGCGCACCTTGTGCGGTAAAGCACATAGGCCACTGGCTGGGTATTGGCAGTTGCCACCCCAAGGAGTAGTTTTCCAACAACATCTCGCCATCATCGTTTTCCAACAATGCACCCCGAATCCCAGATGCCTTCTCGTCACGAGAGAGGGAGAGACGGCCGCCAGGTACCACAGACATCACCCCGAGGAGTTTATTCCGCAGTTCCCCGTCACCATCCGTTCGCAACTGCCACGCGTAAAAGACGCCCTCAGCTCTTTCAAGCGGGGGTCTCACTCATCAACTCTACCCACCACATGACCGTGCACGACCACAGAATTTCGCATGAACATCCGAAACTCCTCCTAGAGTTCGGGGGTCCCCACAAGACACCGCAGCTCGCACGGCCATTGCAGACCGCGGGACTCCACTAGGTCTTTCAGTGCCTTTCTAGTGTCCGAGATGTTTTCACAGCTGAAGACGACGTGTTCCATCGAGTCATTCCGTACATTCTTCAGTCTCTGACTTAGTAAAGCGGTTTAGGTATTCCATAAACGCCCCGTGTCCCGTAAGGAACTGGGACGATTCGTGGTCAACTTCGATCCAGCTACACTTCAACCTTCCTTTTACTTGTGGGAAGTAGCTATATGTGAGTCTACCCTTTTCACTAGCCTCCCACCTTGCTTGCCACTCTGCAAGACCCTATTCCTCCACTTCCTTCCTTGGCACAATCCGGAGCCCGTCCCTCCTCCTCCTAGCCAGGCAACCCCATTTTCTCACCTCCTGGTCAACGGCAACACACCCGCCAGCACAGGCAGGGCCTCCGTACTCCTCGTACGATATGCCCCCGTCACTGCCAGGAGGGCTCTGCGTTGAGCCCCAGAAGGAGACGTTTCATCATCCGATCTGGAGTGGTTTTATCCCACACAGCAGCCCCATAAGCCACCCTCATCACAAAAACACCTAAGTATTATTTGCGAGTCTTACGGCCACTAAGACATCAGGTTGAGGCTACAATCCACCTGATCCTCTGAAACATGGGAGCAGCCTCCCCCGCTATCCTCCTCACGTAGTTTCTGAAGCTCCACCTATCGTCCATGATCACTCCGAGGTAGTCCATCTCTGTGATTTCCAGCAGTCTCTTCACGCTCATCCTAACCGTGTAAGGTGGAGTTAGCTTTTCATTCAGACACATGACTTTCGTCTTTGTGGCCGAAAAGGTAAGTTTCATTCCGCCCGCCCAGGACCCCGCCCTGCCCGATTTGTTCTCCGTCTTCCGGACCACCTCAGCACGAGTCTGGCTGGGATCATCAGTAATGCGTTATCCACGTAACCGATGGATAGTTCTCCTTCCGAATCATCAAGGGACAGTAACGAATTCATCAGAATCTTTCAAAGCTCCGGACCGAACTGCGAGCCTTTAGGACAACCCTTGGACAGCCTCCGCTCACACCTCCCCGTCGGCACTGTGATTATGGCGTATCGACCCCCTAGATAACTACGGGTCAGCTCACACACTCTCCTCGTCGCTCCAAGCCTTTTCATGTGATGCAATATTGCCGGCCACCATGCGTTGTCGAACGCACACGAGATATCCAAAAACACCCCGAACACGAACTTCTCCGGGCGGCTTTCGGTCCATTCTCTCATTTTCAATATTGAATCGGTGGTACTTTTGTTTCCCAGAAAACCAAATTGATTATCGCGCATTCTCGGTTCAATCTTTTCTTTCATCCTGAGACAGGTTGGGTACTTCAGTGCTTTTAACAGCACTGGGAGTAGACTTATTGGCCTGTATGACTTTGGGTCAGGCGAGTCTGCGTTGGCGCCTTCCTTTACCCACCGGTAGGTGGACCCCCGTGGCTTCTCGTTACCCTACTCGGTAGTAAAATTTGGCCAGGTCCGCATCTGTTCTTTCCTCCTTTCTCCGACATACTTATTTCTCTCCCTACTGTATACTTCCTGGAGTATGGCTGTCCTTTCCTCGCTTCCCCCGGATCGTGACTTACGTATTTTCCGTCTCACCTGTTTGAGGAGTCGCCTCTGCTTGTCGAAACCCTCCGTGAACCACGTAGGAGCCACCAACGAACGCGCCCTCATTAATGGCTTTCACTTCTTGCGACACTTATTTCCGAGGTTGGGTAATCCGCTCTGGAATCTATATCCCCCTCAAGCCAGCTGGATTGACTGTCAAACAGTCTCCGCCAGCCTCCGGTGAAATACGTTCCAGTCTTCTTTAAAACTCTTCCTCCCAATCATCTCCTTCACTTCCTAGTTCCATTCATAGTCGAGTAATATTAACCGATGATAGCTTGATATCCCCGGCCACTATCATGTCTTCTACCGTTTCACCTTTCGCTTCTGTATGGGTGTCATTCCATAGTGTAGACCTGGCGTCAAAGTCCCCCCAGATGACTTAGTCCGTACCACCCAACTCCCGGATCACCCCCTCAAGTCTTTCGACACGGAGTCGGTTCTTTCAGAGAATTGGGAGTACTTGCTTCCCACGTAGAGGCTCCTGTCCCCGCTTCAGATTTCCACTATTACAATGAAGGGTCCCCAGCAACACAACAGTAGCTGGTTCCTCACCCGGTAAGTTGCCCGTTATGAGTCAAAGCGGTGGCTAGCTGAGACTTGCAAATGTTCCACTCCTCGTCACGTCTGGTTCCTTTATTAACACCACATGCAGACCTCTATCTCTAATCTCGGACAGCAGGTCATCTGTTGCCAGTTTCTCCCACCCTAGGTTCACCTGACCTTTTCTCACACTGCCCATCTACATTTCCGGACTTCCCTCTGGAAATTTACTTCCCACGTTCGGCAATTCGAGGTGTCCGCCGACGGTGCCTTGCAGGGCGTTCCAACATGTCCGTAACGTTGACACCTATGGCATCTTCGTACGTCCACAACACCAACGAACACTACCATGACCACAACCAGCGACCTCCGGGGTGACCTCGAACTCAACGTCTCGTCCCCTCCTCGTGAACCTCGTTCTCCTCGGTATGAGAGAGACACCCCGCATCCACTTCGTCAGCAGGTTCACAGAACTCTCGTTCTGTTTCTCCAACAGCACGGCGACCCCATCGTTGACTACCTCAATACCGACCCCGTGAACTTTTATCCGAGGATGTCTCTCAACCGCCATACGAAAGTCTAGCGAAGTGTTTTGTAGAAGTTTCCTCGTCTCCTCATTCTCCGGCTCCTCGTACCACTTGTCTCTCCTCATCATCTTAATTCTCTTGAATTTCGGCACTCACTTCTTCTTCGCCAGCTTATCCTAGAGGGCTTTCATCATTTAGTCCTCAGATGTCTCTTAGGGGCAACTTTAAGCTTTCCTGGATTGGCCAGACTAGTAATGCCGGGTAGTCGAAGAATGTACCCACCGAACTTTTTCACCCTCGCTTTTTGCGTCTCTTCCTGGAGGATTTTCACATCTCTGGGGACGACTCTTTTCACTTTCGTCCACTCCGTTACCTGTACAGCCTTCGTTGGCTGTTGCGTCTGAGGTCGAACCGGGATCTATACCCATATTTGCTCTTTTGACGGACGCCTTTTTCGGCTTCGCCCCAACCCCCACCATGACGCGTTTCCACGACCTTGGTGATCAACGAGGGTCTAGGTTTGGCTTTCGAGGTCGATGCCTATAGTCTGATAACGGGTTCTGGATGTGGACCCTCTTCCTTTTTCTTTTTCTTTCTCTTCTTCGACTTCATTTATGGCTTTTCTTTTATATCCTCTACAATAACTTCTCTGGCAGTGATAAGCTCTTCTATGATTCTGTCTGTTTTCCGACTCAGCAGGTACTCATCAGTCGACTTCCACCCACGTGACTTCTCCACACTCCTTCTTTAAATCGACCACAATCCTATCCGAGCCCGTCTAGGGCTATGGACAATCTGCTGCTGGTCATCCAGGCAGTGATCTCTTCCAGTACTGGATTCAAGAGTTGCTTCACCAGTTCCATGTTGTGAGCTGTCGCAACGACGGCCAAGTCGTCGGCGAACGCAATGAGCCTAATGCTGTCTGGTACTGGTAGCTGCCGAACGCCATCATAGAAGAGATTCCACAGAGTTGGTCCTAGAACCGACCCTTGTGGAACTCCTAATGTGACCAGGATTCCGGGATTGCCCGTGTGTCACCTCAGCAGTACCGAACGGTTGAACATGTATGACTTCTGTAGGTTCACCAAGTACAGTGGCATGCACAAAATCCGAAGCGTTAGTCTCCATGGAGCCTAATTGAAAGCATTCCTCACGTCGAGCGTGATCATTGCACATAGGAACTTTGTTCTGAACGGGCCTGCTGTTTGAATCTCTGGCAATCTTCAAAACCTCGGCAATGGCGTCCGTGGTGGATCTGCCGCGCCTAAATCCGAACTGCGTTATACTGAGAGACCTCTCCAAGTGCTCTTCCAGCCTCCGAAGCAGCATTCGCTCAAAAGCTTCTCGGCTCCGTCCAGTAAGCTGAGCGGTCTGTAGGTGGATGGAACGTTATGCTTTTTGTTTTGTCCTTTATGCAGCAGCATAAGACAGGCTCTCTTCCATCTCGCGGGAAAGTGTCCGGTGGTGATGCACGAGTTATACACATCCAGAAAGATATCCGTAAAGCGATGAGCTGCCATCTTGATGATCTCGTTGAATACCTACACTGTCAGGTGCTGAAGCCCTACCCACCATTAGTCTGTCCGCAGCAACAAGCAACTAATGCACGGAGAACATATCGCTGTCAGTTTCTCGCATCGACTAAAATTCGCTCAATACTTGTACCTCAGCAAGTTTCTGGTTGACCATCGGTAGTGAGGGAAAGAGTCCTCCGGCGGTGTGCATTGCAACGCTGTTCTCCAAGGCTGGAGTACGTCGGTCCAGCCTCTTCATCACCAGCTTGTAGGGTCCCCCAGGGGTCTTCCTCTACTTCCTGGCATAGAGGTCTCCAGATGACTTCCTGCGCTTTTCTGATAGCCAGTCTCAGATTCTCCATGAGTTTGTAGGTCCGAATGAATTCTCACGTTCTACCTGGGTGACTCTGCGTTCCGCTCTCTGGTTAGGTTAGGTTACGTTCTTCTCAATTCGACGATGATCTCGTTCCACCAGTGTACCACCTCCTACCTTTGAAAGGTGACCTACGCTGCATGGATGCATCGCACGCCTTGACCAAGAGCCGATCCGCGTGTTTTTCGGCCGACAGGGCTGTTGAGGGTGGGGGGGGGGCTCCAGAGAGTCTGACTCTTGCCAATGCTTCCGAAGTAGCTCAACCGACAGTCTTGTAACTGACCATCTGAGTTGAACTTCTGGACTTTTTTCTGGGAAGATTATGCTGCCTTCGGCTAAAGTGAACTCTGTGTACTCATGGTCACTGGCTAGGTTGAGCTCCGCGAGAACCACCGAGTCGGTCACCGTGCAGTGGCCGCCGCGATAGAGGCATGAAAAAGTGACATCAATCACTGAGCTGACGTTCACCTTGAGGACGTTGGCGTCGTGCCAACATTGCAAATCTGCAAATCTTACTTCTTCTCTGGCAGATCCCCATTCAGCCGAGTTTGAGTCAAAGTCGCCAGCCACTATCAGATCGTGAGTTCGAGAGTTCTGCCAGCGGATTTAGGTTTCCAGCCTGTAGAAGAACTGGTCGAACTTCATGATCGTGCAGTTACGGGTGCAGTTACAACTGTAGAATAGGATGTTGCCTATCCTGGCCCATGCATAGCCAGGCCCAGCTCCCTTCTCGGCGATCATCGCATCCTAGTTACGGTGTAGTACGATGGTGCTCTTATAATCCGAGCTCTGTCCCCAAAGTTGATCATCGCCATACATCTGGTAAAAGTCACTGATAATCGCCACGGTCGTCCCGCGTTCGACTCTAGTCTGCACGAGGAGCTTCTGCGCCATCCAGCAGTGATTTAGTTTCACTTGCAAGACCTTATTCACGGTGGCTGGGATGGTCATACTTGCGCGGGCGCGTTGTTGCGCTGTGCGCCGGTGCTCCGATTCCCCTTTTGCTCCTTCTCCATTGGTACGGGGGTAGGAGTGTCACAATCTGCAATCAAATGCCCTACCTTTTTGCACCTGAAGCACTTCCTCGTTTCCCGGCCGGAGCAGTCTTTTGTCAAGTGCCCAGGAGCCTTGCATTTCACGCAGCCACGCCTGGTCGCCAACTCCTTGACCTGGGGCCATGGGGACTCCGTTTGACCCTTGGTGGATCGCCAGATTGTTGGCTGCCTTTAGTTCACCGTCGTGGGCCTTAAGAGCAGCTCTCAACTCTTCCTCATCGACAGAATCTTCAATGCCTATGAGTATTTGCGATATGCTGGGAGCAGGGCACCTTACTCATTTTGACTCACCAAACTTCATCCTGATGACCTAAACTTGTCTGCGTTTGCCTTGTCCACCACCTCAAGTACTACATAGCCCAATTTCGCCCTTCTGGTGGTGATGTCAAATGCTAGGGCCTGTTCGTGTACAGTAGTCTTGACCTCTTTCACCATGTCGGCATATGTGGACGTACCCAAAGGTTTATCCAAGACTACCACCTCTGACTTCGACACCCTTGTCCGCTACTTGACCCCGATGTCCCTAGCGAATTCTGGTGCAGCATTTGATGCCTCGGTTTTTTTGGTTATCCCCTGTTTCACAGGCTGTATATCTCTGTATTCCACCAGCGTGGGGTGTCCGTGTCCACATTCGCAGTTGAAGTGCAAGCGAATGACACTGACGTTTCGGTCTACTGTTGCGTTTGTGTTGCCACGCTTCCTGCCCGCTTTGCCTTGATGTTGAGGGGCTTGTGAACTTCATCACGGCTCCCTTTGAGCCCACCGATCACTTCCAGCAACTTCTCGATTGCGACTTAAACATCTGGGCTCCTCACCTTAACCTCCCACTACTCTAAGGCCGCTGCCTTTTTGTGCAACAGTTTGTAGCCTCCGTCCTGGGTATCAATGCAACCCACCAAAAGTGCCGTCTATTACAAATGTTGCCCAGTGCACAAAGACCTCAGCAAAACCAATATTACTATTATTGTCGAACCCTTAGCATAAAAACATCTCCACAATATATTCCACCACAGTCTCATCTCAATTGCAATTGTATTACTCTCGAACTAATATACCTCATTTTTCTAAAACGTTGGCACAAAACACCTTTTAACAAACTGTCACTACCCAATCAACAAACAATGGTATAATTATTTCTCCAACAAACTTAAATCAATCCTCAAGTAGCATAAAAAACTCAACTATAAATCTTCCATCTTCAAACTCTATTACCTTCAAACGGGTCTCTCTGGAGAAAAACAAAATTGCTTGAGAGCACAAATATATTATTCCCACTTTCTTCTGTCAAATCAACTATCTTGCCACCATTGATCAAGAAAATCAAATCTACTAGCTTATAACTTTACCAATACATTAATACTGCACACAATTTCTTCTGATGCTTCTCAAATTCCAAACCTATAGAAGTATGTTTTTATAAATATTTTGTTTTTCTAAGTTATTGTATTCAAATTTTTTTATGTTAGTAATTTCTTCCTTTTAAGGATGTGTCTTCTGCTTGTCCTATTTTGTTTCTGATTTCCTTCGTTAATTTCACATAGTTTGTTGATATGTACATGAAATAGTCTACTTGGACAATTTCTTTTGTTATGTTTATGTAGATAGTATGTTTTTCTTAAAGCAATAATCCTATAAACCATAATTTATATTTTGTAGCATACTAGAATTTTAGTCTTGGTTGCATTAATCATCAGTTTATATTCCTTGAACGGAATATTCATCACATTCAATGTTGCTGGTAAGTCTTCGTGGTGAGCCTGGAGATATACCAGATGCTGGTCCAGAATTGAGATCAAGGGTAAGCTATGGAGTGTGTATCGGCGCATCTTGCATCGAACCACTTCACAAGGGTCACGGATTGGCGGCTCATCCATATAGCTAGCTCAAACCTCGTGCCGTTTGTCGTAGAGGGCCGATGATCGTAGAACCTTCACCCCGTCAAACAACCAGGTTATTTGTTCCCAGGAGTTGCGCCCAGACCTGATTCTCAAGAAGGGGAACAATGTTACTATTTTAGACGTGACTGTCCTCTTTGACAACAGAGGCCCTAGAGACGGCAGCTGTCGAGAAGAGGGAGGACTACGAGGCTTTTCTGGTCGCTGTTGTATGTAAAATCCACGATGGCTCCTTTCGTAATTTGCTCACTGGGATCTTGAAATCCGATGAATGAATCCTTCTTCGGTCCATCTGTAGCAGGCCATACCCGAAGTCGATGAGGAGATTGTGCGTCCCTGATGTCACTAGGTTCAGCCATGACATCTTTACCGAACACCTATCCGGTGTTTGTCAGAGACCAGTGAGTTACTATTTTGTCACTATTTTTTATTGTTTTATTTTTTTACTATTTATTCTTTGTTCACCTTGAGTTTTACTTAGTGTATTGTGTATACTGTGACTTAATTTTTATACTGATAATAATGATTTTAAGATATTTCTAGTTACAATTTAAATTTTTTTGTTCATAAAAACTGAAAACTGTAACTTGTAATGTATACTACTACGATAATAGTATGCGTTATGTGGTATCTTCGGTGACGCTCGAATTACTTCCTATTATAGCTAGCATACCTAGATTATTAATTAATATATCGATAGTTGTACATGCACAATCTTTATTATATCGATTTTCATAGAACTTAAAACTACTAATTTTAAGGCATACAGTACTTCTCAGATTCATTTGTCGATTATCATTCAAAGATCGGAGCAATAGATCAACAGACGGATGCTCAGCAACAATTTAAAACGAAACGCTTTAGAACAGCTCTCTGAACCACCAGTAAGACTATGCCACGACGAGATGAAAAATAATGACTATATAGCATTAATTCCATACAAACTATTGTAAGTACTTATGTATTGACTATTTTTTTTTTTTTATTATAATTAATTATGACTGTTGTTGGTCTATTTAATAAAATATTTATAATTTTATACAAACTTAAGTTTTCGACTATATAACATAATTATATTTCATCCAATTTATTTTATATATTGATTATTGATTATTTTTAATTTTTGAAACAGTATATATTTACTAAAATGTTCGTTTAATGTATATTTTATTAATTATTGTAATTATTATTTAATTTATTGATATTTCCTACAATGTAAGGTTATAAATCGATTAATTATAGATATATAGGGTTATTAAAGTACAATGGGGGAAATATGAAGCAATTCAAGTTAGTCTTGTCTTAACATTTTGAGTTTTATGGACTTCAAACACAAAAGTATAAGACGTATAACTGGATAGACTGTAAGTGTAAACTGTATAGAATCATTTTAGGTTTTGTTGGTTTATTTTGTACACAAAAACTTAATCGTTAACCTTCGAACTATAAGTGTATATTTTCTTATGTTTATTATATTGAATGATACTATATTATTATGACGAAAACGTAGGTCATAGATATGGACACACAAATTTAAAAATTTAATATATTGCAATAAAATATTAAAAATAGAACATATAATCATAAATTGCGCCAAATACACGGAAGCCCGCTGTTTGATAAGCGATAAGACAAGACGCAATATCAACCGTAATATCATAGAACGATATAGAAGCGACACAGTTGGTTGGGGTCTTGTTTACCTATGATCTGAAGTCTGAACCTCCGAAAAACACGGAAACGTTTACCAATGTGATGTTAGACCCAAAGCGGTATTATGTAAACGTTTACTTCTACGTAGGCTGGGTACGATGCGCGGGGTCGGCTTGTTTACCATTCAGTATTCATTATTCAGATTTCGTTTAATTTCCTTCTAGATACCATTTTCAAGTCCACAATCACCCGATCCGACCAATTCACGGAGTGTCGTACCCCTGGTAATATGTACGTGTGTGCAGCGAATCAATCTCGGCTCCGCGTTCGACAGTAGTGTACCGAGTGCGACCACCGTTTCTGGACGACGACCACTTGCTAAGGGTGGGCGGTGTCCATCGAGCCTAGGATAATATTTTATTATTATTTATTGTCTTAAGAGGTTGAATCAAAATAATTATTGTAGTGTAACTTGCTGTGTAAAAAAAAAAAGATTTTAATTAGGTGGGTCAGTTATATATTAGGTTTATTATAGTAGTGTCATCCGTTCGAATCAGTCGCGAGTTAGACTTTGAACCACCCACCCAGACTAAAAAAAAATTGTAATTAGTCAACCATCTACGGACCGATACTACCACTGCCTAAGCACCAGCCGATCCGTATTAGTGTATAACATATTATTATAAGTCATTACTCATGAACGATCGCGCGCCGTAAAAAGATTCAAACCCCGACCCGCGAAGGCAACGTCGATCCGTATTATAATAATCGCAATTTCTTACGTTTTTACATAAATTATTTACGTAAAACCGCAAACCGAAAGGACCATGGGCGTCCTTGAAGAAGCAAAGGAAATATTGGCGGGTATTCAGTGTAATATACAAAGGGTGTATGACGTGGGAGAGGCAGTGGGAAAAGTACCTAGCATTAAGATAGCACACACTAAATTTAAGATCATTTACGCAACATTAGAAAATTTATGTTCTGATTTTGAAGCGCAGTTGTCATCCGAACTCAATGTAAAGGAGGAGTAGTAGGAGAGTTGGTTGACACGGAAAAATTACGAGCGGAGTTTGAAGACAAGAATGTAGGTAGTAAAATATTTGCAGACGAATATTTGCCCGAAGCCACCGCCGAAGCATCGTTGAAGAAGACATTTATGGAACAGAAATCTACCGCCACTACAAGTGCTTATTTCCCTGTAGGAAAACTATCTATTCCTATATTTAACGGAAATCCAATTGAACACACCAGTTTTCGGAACATATATGATATAATGGTAGATTTTGCTGGACCCTACCAGGTAAAAGCAGCAATGATTCGAAAAATAAAGGTCACAAAGCCATACATCTGTATTTTTGTGTGTATGGTAACCACAGTAGTTCACATTGAACTAGTGTTCGACTCATCGACTCCATTGTTTATACCTGCACTTGATCGGTTTATTGGACGAAGAGAGAGATGCACAGACATATATAGCGATTGTGGAACGAATTTCATAGGAACGAACCGATATTTACAAGAAATATACTCCATACTGAAAGGATCTCGCTGTGTGGAAATTTGGTAATGCGGTAGATAATCAAATCCGCTGGCATTTCAACCCTCCAGCCTCCCCTCACATGGATGGTTTATGGGAGGCTGCCATAAAATCAACGAAAACCCTTTTACCACAAATTATTCAAGACAGGTTCCTGACGTATGAAGAACTTTATACCATACTGCATCGAGTCGAGTCAACCCTCAATTCTAGCCCTCTTAGTACTATGTCTTCCGACCCGAATGATTTCCAAGCCCTCACGGCAGGACACTTACTAACTATGGCACATTGGTATCCGTTACTGCACCCCACGATCCGGTTAGACTTAGCAGGATAAGTAGGAGTAAACACTGGTCATTAATACAATAAATTCACCCACATTTTTGGATCCGGTGGCAGAAAGAATACATACTATCCCTGCATGAGAGATCTAAATGGACCCGTCCTAATCCCAACCTCCGAGTGGAAGACCTGGTATAAGTGAACGAAACAAGTGCCCCTCTGACATGGCCTACAGCCCGAGTGGTCGAAGTTCATCCAGGTTAGGTTATAGATAAAAAAAATAAAATGTATAAAACATATTAGCATTAGTGCGTTGCCCTCGTTTATCAACGTAAGACGTGTGTGTAACTTCGTTAATAAGGTTACTGAATTTTTTTTTAATTAAGTTCGATTTAAAATGTATTTAGTTAATAAAACAATCTATCTAATTATGAGTTCATTTGTAACGACTATTTAATAACAAAATGGACAAATTTCTCAAACGAAAACATAATTCTGGCTCTGATAACACATGTACAAATACAAGCAAAATCAATCATGATACTCTCAATAAGGAGAACTGAAGTAAAAAAGGTCAATAAACAATGCTTATTTAAATTTTTGTTTACTGATGTTGACGAGAATGATTTTCAAATTCCCCTTTGCGTGGTTTATGGGGCAAGTTGTACCTAATAGTACAATGTCACCATCGAAATTAAAACGGCATTTTTCATCTTAAGACACCAATCTTCAGTCTAAAGACAAAAATTATTTTGAAAGGTTGTTGAATAATCAAATGAATCAAAGAAAAAAGTGGCCAAAATAAATGCAAAAGAGTTAAAATCACGCACCCTAGCAGAAAATCTAATTTTACCAGGATGTTCAGAAATGCAGTTAGGCGATGATGCAAAAAAAAGAAATTATGAAAATTCGGAGCGGCGTCGGAGGGAAGTTTTGCCGGGCTCGCGGCAAATTTTTTTCATTGGACCAAGAAATCTTTTTTCATAAGGAAAAAAAAAATTTCTAGCACGTCCAGATACGTACAAATTAAATTTTTGAGTACACCAAATACTAGTGTTACACAAAAATCAAAAAAAAAATTCTAGTTTTTACCATCAAAATAGTTAATGACGTGCCCTAAATATCCTCGGATAAACTATTAACATTTTAAAAAAATATATCTTTTTGAGAAAACAAATAATTCAAAATAATATGGTAGACTTTTTCCTTCAGTTAAAAGTTACTTACCCCCCTAAATCAGGCTCTGTGGATGTCGCTATATATGCTGTACAGTAGGTTATTATAGTAAACCACTGTAATGGATAGTGTTAAATTTGAATTCAATGACATAAAAACTGTGCCTATAAAAAAAACGATTCTGAGCGAAGACGCTCAGTCAGCCTATGCTATATGATATTATTTATTGTATATTTGATGATAAAAGTTTATATTTGATGATAAGGCTTGTCGATGGGCCAACACCCCATCACTCTAAAAACACTTCTTTGTTAAGAAACTTCTAAACAAGCCTAGGACACTGATTAATGATAACAGAAATGGAAACAGAAACAGGAAAACCATAAGGAATTTACGGATTGGTACTTGGAATATTAGAACCCATTTCAGACCAGGAGTATTGATAACAAAATATAATTTGCAAATTGTAGCACTAAAAGAGATGAGATGGCCGGGTAAAGGCAGCATCAAATATAAAGAAACAACAATCTTTTACAGTGGATGTGGAGATGAGAGACATGAATTCGGAGTTGGCTTTATGATAAACGATAAACTATTACCTAACGTCAATAAATTTGAAGACATAAATGAACGAATATGCTTCATCTGCCTAAAAATTAGTGGCCTGAATATAATAATAATTAATTGCCACTCTCCGGCAAAAGAAAAAGACGGAGAAACTAAAGACGCTTTCTATGAAGAGCTGGAAAAGACATATGATTCACTCCCCCGACGTGCCATCAAAATAATAATTGGAGACATGAACGTAAAAATAGGCCGGAAAAACATTTTTAGATCAACAATCGGCAAAGAAAGCCTCCACATCGTATCCAATGATAATGGAACCCGTTTTATAAGTTTTGTGATGTCCCGTGATATCATCATTAGCAGTACCTACTTTCAGAGAAAAGATATCTACAAACAAACATCGGTGGAGCCGGATGCGACAGCAAAAAACCAAATTGATCACGTAACGATTGATAAATTGCATCGTTCATGGTTTAAGAACGTTCGTAGCTATCAAGGGGCATATGGAGATACTGACCATTAATTGGTAGTAGCGACCCTAACGGAAAAACTATCGGTAAGGTGGAAGAAGAATAATGGTAGGAATAAAACAAATACTATAGACTTAGATAGACTTAGAGATCCAATAGAAATTAGACAATATAAGACAAGAATATAAGAACTTCGAAATATAAATGAAAGGGTAGAAAACACTGCAGCAGATAGTCATGAAACCAAATGGAGAACTATCAAAAAGGTTATAAACTCCGCTACAGAAAATCTCAAAACAGAACCGAGATCCAGCAAAAAGAACAGCTGGTTCAATAATGAATGTATGGAAGCGGTTAAAAAACGCAATGAAGCCCGCTTGAACATGATTCAAAATTCTTCGATGGAAAATCAAACAAAATATAAACATTATAAAGAGATAGTAAACAAGACAATCAGGAGAGAAAAAAGACTAGTTAAAAAGAGAGCACTAGAAAAACTTGTAGAAGAAAGAAATAACCCAAAAAAATTTTTCAAACACTGTAAGCGCCTTAAACAAGGCTTCAAACAACAAACACTATTTCTAAAAAATGACCAGAATGATCTCATCTCGGAACCAGGAGAATTAGTTCACTGTTTAGGGAGCACTTTGATACCATACTAAACGAGAGTGAGACAAATAAAGGCACCAGAACTAGATATGAAGAAATGAAATTTCAAACGGCTGAACCAGAATGTAGAGAAATAGACTTGGAAGAAATCGAAGATATCATCAAAAATCTAAAAAATCACAAAGCCCCAGGAGAAGATGACATAAACTCCGAACTATTCAAAATGGCGGGAAAAGATATAATGAAAGAAATGCAATCCCTAATAAGTGATATATGGCGTAACGAACAGATCCCTAAGGATTGGAGGACAGGAATAATTTGCCCAATCTTTAAAAAGGGAGATATTGGGTTAGTGTCGAATTATCGTGGAATATCTTTGTTGGACTCGGCGTATAAAGTATTGTCAATGGCATTACTAAGAAGACTAGAAGTATATGCAGAAGAAACATTAGCAGAATACCAAACTGGATTTAGAAGAGGAAAGTTTACCACCGATCACATTTTCACATTAAGACAATTAATGGAAAAATATTACGAGTACAATAATGACCTTCATATTCTGTTCGTAGATTTTAGGCAAGCATACGACAGTATAGACCGAAATCAATTATAGATTGCTTTTAGAAATTTTAGAATACCTAAGAAAATCGTGAAACTAGTTGAAACATGCAACCAACAGACCTTCGCCAAAGTACGCTTCATGGGAGAGACATATGAAAATTTTTAATGCAAACCCGGTTTGAGACAAGGAGATGCATTATCACCAGTACTTTTTAACTTGGCGCTTGAAAAAAGTGATAAGAGACACCCGGGAGGAACAGGAGATGGAAATAATTGGGGTTAACACATTTTTAGCGTATGCGGATGACATCGTCATCCTAGGAATATCTCAGAAAGAAATTGAAGAAAAGGCAAAGAGACTATTTATAGCTAGTCATAATATGGGTTTAGTAGTCAATGAAGCCAAAACAAAATATACGGTTATGTCCAGTCAGATGACCCTTAAGAATAATATCAAGGTAAATGGATACTCATTCGAGCAGGTGGAAGAATTCAAATATCTGGGAGTAAATATTAACGAGAAGAACAATATGCACCACGAAATCAAGCTTAGGATGTGTGCAGCGAATAGAAGCTATCACGCTATGAAAGAGATGTTCACATCAAAGCTTCTGTCACGCCGAACCAAAGAGAGGTTATATATCACATACTTGCGCCCCATAGCATGTGAAACATGGGCAAGTACAAAAAGAGAAGAAGAAAAACTAGCAAGCTTCGAAAGGAAAATTCTGAGGAAAATATATGGGCCAGTGTATAATTTGAATTCGGGAATATTCGAAAGAAGAAAAAACGATGAGATACAAATCCTTTTTAACAACCCAAACATATGCCAATTTGTTCGTAGAAAGAGAATAGAATGGGCAGACCACGTGTGGTGGGCAGAAGGATGCCTCTTACGGAAGGTTATGGTGGGGAACCCAACTGGAACGAGACCCCTGGGGAGACCACATCAGAGATGGCTTGATTCAGTGAAGAGAGACTTGTCCGAAATAAACAACACCTTCAGCATCGACATGGCAACGGGTAGAAATCAGTGGAGAAGGATTGTGAAAGCGGCAAAGGACTTTAATGGTCCGTATTAATAGGCCAAGAAGAAGAAGAATATTTGATGATACTATTTTGACTAAAGTAATTTATTTTAATATTAGAAATTAGTGCTACAGTGTAGATTAACTTAATTTTTGCTACAAAAATTACATTTGAAAGATTCATTGTGTATACAAAATATCATAGTATGGGTACCCTAAAATGTTGAAATACCAACAAATAATATTTTTACATAACAACAACATGCCTTAAACCGTTATTCTTTGTGTTAATATCTTATTTTGTCAAAATTTGAACTTAAAATAACTAATAAAAAAACTGTGTTAAGATTTTTTGATTACAGAATAATCTACTTACGTAAAAACTTGTTTTAAATTTTCAATCCTTAGCTATAAAAGTTGAACATTTTTTAAAATTGTTAACTATAAAATCATTTTTAAATTCTCAATTTGATAAATGTTGTCAACATTTGAACTTTAAATGCTTCCAAAAATTATGCCCATGTATTTTTTAATTTTTGTCTAACTGAAAATATCCGTAATATATCTCAACCAAATAAACTCAAAAATTCAAAAGGAAAAAAATGAGTGTTATAGAGAGTAGTATAGAAATAGTTGTAATAATGGATTTATTTTAGCATTAGAAGATAGAATATCTACAAATTGAAACACATTACTTTAGTTCACAGTTCAAAATATTATTCCATAACATACCCTTCTACCGACTTATTATTTATGATTATTACAATAATTATTTATTATAATTAGTTGACTTAATACACAATATTACAATTCATACTATTTGTTCTAAACATTTTTATTTTAGATTCTGAGCGGTGTGATAAATGTATTGATTTTACAATGATGGGTGTTTTGTGTTTTTATATATATATTTTTGTGTCTGTCATCACAGTTTTTGACTTGTAAAAGTGCTTCGATTTTCTTGAACAGTACTTTCTCTGGTCGAAAAGTGAATTTTATTGGTGCATTCGGGAGGTCAAAATTTAAAATTCCCACTAGTTTTCAAAAAGCAACAAGAAAAACAAAAAAAAATTAAGGAAAAACAGGAATTTTTAACAAAATTATTTATCGTTTTGGTTTTTAGCGTAACTCTAACAAAAATGACCATAGATTCATAAAATTTTCACTAAATATTTGTGAAAGCATACAATTTTCAAAATTTTTTAATTTGTGTTGAATTATTTATAGGCAAATGAAATTTTCGATTATAATTGGTTTTTTTTAAACCCTATTCGATAAAAAAAACCACGAAAACTTGTATATTATATTGAGTTAGAAATTCATAAAAAAATTTCTATATATACCTAAGATTTAAAAATTTAATATTAGATTTCTTACAAGTTGGTCTACCTTAATCAAAACCTTTATGAGCGTTTGAAGTTGAAATTTTTACAACATTGAATCAGGGGCGGCTCCAGGGGGGGCCTAGCCCCCTAAAAACCCGTATTTATAAATGAATGTATTTTGTTAAAAAAAAATTATAAACAAAAAAAGCGTATTATAATTATTTCGGCTATCATATCATGAGTTATGACATGCACAAGTATGTAGAGGTGTACGATGTGTACGATGTACCTACTATCTACATCAGCGTTTCCCAAAGTGTGTTCCGCGGAACCTCAGGGTTCCGTGGGACAATGTCAAGGGTTCCGTTAGATATATGAGATTATTGAGAAAATTATGTTTATTTAATGTTTGTTGTTTAAAAAATGTTTGATTGAAAATTTTTTTTTAAACTAAGTTTAATAATGAAAAGTCATTAACAGTATCATTAAAATATTATTTAGACTAGAGAGTTAAAGGAATTAATTTTCCTTTTTTAATTTACAAAAATTGTAGTTGAGTTGGATTAGACATTAGGGTTCCGCGAAACACAAACAATTTTTTAAGGGTGCCGTGGTCGTAAAAGTTTGGGAACCTCTGATCTACATTATGAAGAACCTATAAGGCTATAAATAAATTATATATTACTATTGGTGTTTTCTTCTTGCTATAAAGTTTTGTGAAAGTATAACTCCCCCCCCCCACCATGGGTCTGGAGCCGCCACTGCACTGAATAAATACTCGATTTGTCTTGTAGCGATTTTCTTATTTCTTTGTAATTCAAAAACGAATTACTGTAGACATTTACAAAAGATGTTTATTTCATCAATTCATATACTTGATAAAATTTTCAAAATATTTTGACTCGTTATGAGCTGTTGACTGACATTTTCAATTTTCATTTTTTTTTTTATAAATGTCAATCAAATTTTATTGTTTTGGATCGAAAAGCATGAAAATGTAATAAAATATTCTTTATTACTTGTAACAATAGCAGTTGAAAAATATTTAAAATACCTAGGCATGATTTTTTTTATGTGCATTTAAATTCAAATTTTGACAATATTTATAAAATTTTCAATTTTAATAGCTAAGAGTTGAAAATTTATAACAAAATTTAAAACTTAAGCAGTTTTTTCCGTAACTAAAAATCTATGAAATTTATAAATAAGTTATTTTTTACAAACATTTTAAGTTCAAATTTCGACAAAATTGAATATTAACACAAAGAATAACGTTTATCATTTCATCGCAATTCGGTTCCAAAACAGCCCAATTTCACATAGGTATATTTAATATTTTTCCAGCGTCACTGATAATTTAAGAATAATATTAATACAAATTATCGCCTACCGTATTAATAATAAATAATAACAATAAAAATTTGATTCAGTTTAAACTGAAAATTTTGACTAAATTCGTAAAAATCGCGAAAATTTGCAAAATTATTTAGAGTTAGAAATTCATAAAAATGTTTGTTTTTTTATCCAAGATTTTATTGTTTAAAAGAAGATTCCGTATAAGTTTGCCTACCTTTATGAAAAAAAAATCCTACCATGTCGAATTAAATTTTTATGTGCGTTTGGTGATCAAATGTCTACAAGATTAGTTATTCACTCTCATACAGAGATTTTCTTATTTTGTTGTAATTAAAAAACGAATAACTGCAGATACTTGAAATTTACACCATATATTTATATTATCAATTTCATAACACTTTCAAAATATTTTGACTTATTTTGAGCTGTTTACGGACATTTTCAATTTTTTTTTTATAATTGTCAATACCATTTTTATTGGTTGGGTCAAAAAGCAGGAAAATTTAATACAAGACTCTTGATGTATTGTTACAATAGCAGTTGAAAAATATTAAAAATACATAGGCACGATTTTTTATATGCAATTAATGCTCACATTTTGACAATGTTTATCAAATTGAAAATGATTTTGTAGTTAAAAATATATAATGTTTTCAAGTTTTGTGAATAAGGATTGAACATTTAAAACAAGATCCCACTCAAATAGTTTTTCGGTAACTAAAAAATCTATAAATACAGTTATTTTTTACAGACATTTTAAGATCAAATTTGGACAAAATTACATATTAGTACAACGAATAACGTTTGCAATTTTGTTATAATTCGGTTTCATAACAGCCAATTGTACATAAGTGTATTTGATATTTTTCCAGCATTACTCATAACTTAAGAATAATATTATGAATAGTATTAATTCAATTAATCGCCTACCGTATTAATAATAATCAATAAGTAATAATAATATAAAATATCCTAGACTGACATTGTCTCCGCTCTGAGTCGTTTATTGTATAGGTACAATGATATATTGATATCATATTATTATTGAATTCAAATGTATTACCATAAATTACAACTTCAAATCTTCAATCTTCTAGACACCTTTTATAGAGCAGAGGGACATTCACTTACCTGCTTTTTATTTTTAAGTTTCATATATTTGTCGGCATATAAACCATACACATACCAAACTGTTGTCAAATGAGGATATTATTATTATAACATTTATGATTTTATATCATAGTATCATACCAATTTTATACTGTTGGTTTAGCAATTTTATATTTTAAACTTTTTATTTTTAATTTTATTCAATTTTTGTTATATTAATATGAGTAACTATTATTTAATATGAACAACTATCATAGCATAAGAATTACGATTTTTATTTTTTAATAAGAATAATATACTACATTAATTTTAGCAAAATATATTAATAGTTTACCATTATCAAACTCTTGAACCCACAACCAGGTGGTATATTGTGGTAATATTATGCAACAAGAGAAACCTAAAATAAGTGTTAACTTTTATGAAAAAAATATTTTAATATTATAATTTGTTAAATATTTATCAGTCTTTCTTTAATTAAAAAGATTCCAAGGATTTGTATTGTCGGATTATCTGGGAGGTGAGAAAAATGATTCCTTAGCCCCCCTTCAGGGGGCATTGTTACAGGATGTATTAGACAATCTGTTGTTATATATTTGTGTCTATATATATCATTCTTAATTTTTGCAGTAGGTTTCAATAATAACAAACATATTATAATCAATTCCACACCATAATTTTACAAGTCAATTAAAGTTACTGAACTTGCATATTAAAAAAATTTTAAACTAAGACTTACTAAAATTAAATAAGAAAAAAATTGCCAGAACAACTTACTATTGTACCAAAAAAACATAAGTATACATAAACAAAATTTAAACACCAAATAAAATAAAACGATATACACATGAAAATAAAATACTTATAATCAGTCACCATTTACCAAATACCGTAATTTAGAAAACCCAGTCCAGTTATCGACTATCAATGTACCCATGTATAATTCCGAGTTGCATAAACAAAAAATAAACATTTAATGATTTATTTAAGTAGTAAAGTAATGGGTAATCAATTTTTCATGCAACTCAACATAAAGCTATTAAGATTATATATAAATAAGATTTTTGATTATTTTAGAATATTAATTCTTCAATAAATAGATCTTGACTGTTTAAATTCTTAATTTAAAGATAAAAATGACAATGCAATAACTTAAAGTACATAATTAAAGCCTCGATTTCATTCCACCAGATGCTACAATTACTTCACCAGTTATAAAGGAAGAAGAGGGTGAACAAAGAAATGATATAACAGAACCAATTTCTTCGGGACGACCAAACCTAAAAAAAAATTATAATAAATTATAAATTAAAGTTAGTATTTTATAATTTAAGGGGAAAATATTACCTTTTAATAGGTATTTCTTGTAATAAATGTTCACTGAGAGATTCATTTTCAGTAAGCTAAAACAAATAAGACATAAATTCTTCCCATTAATATAATTATTTTTTATAAGTTTTAAATGATAAATTACAATTAAAAATAATGCTAGACACTTGCTTAAATTGGTTATATTGGTTATACTTGTTTATTTACTTTTATCAGCCAGTTTGCGCTAATTGCAACTTGGCTTTCTAGCCAGCATTAATTGCACATTCTATCCACCAGGATAATACAAAAATGAAATGTTATCATTATTTATAGAACTATTGAGTGATCAATGATTAGGTAAACAAATTATTTACCTATTCATTCATTTAACAAATTGTTTTATGTAGCAAACCATATAATTAATCCTTTTATACTCATTCTGTATTTTTATATATCATACATTATATACATTATTTGAAAAATAAATACTACATACCGCTGATGCAAATTTTGTTTTTATAATACCAGGAGCCACACAATTGACTCTTATGTTATTCTCTGCCAAATCCATAGCAACTACTTTTGTCAAACCAAGAAGTGCCGTTTTACTAACAGAATATGCTCCCAACATCTATAATAAGGATTCACATTTATAATAACAACAAAATTTTCTATTTAGTTAAATTTTAATAAATATTTTTACCGGCATTGGATTGACACCAGCTATTGAAGAGACATAAACGATTGAACCACCACCTCTAGAAATCAAATGTGGTGCAATTTCTTTGGTTAACAAAAATGCGCTTTTAACATTAACATCAAATATCTTATCCCAAATTTCTTCATCACACTAATTCACAGACATAAACTATTATAGTATTGGCCTTCTAATTAATGAATAATTAACTTTTAAATGTACTGTAATTTATAGGTCAACAAAATCTTACATCTAATACTGAGCCTGACGTAGGATTTGTTGCAGCATTTGATACAAGAATATCAATTCCACCGAAGATCTTAATAGTCTAAAAATATATTTATAAACATATGTACTTATGAAACATTTAATTTGAAGAAAAAAATCTATTTACCTAAAGCTACCTAAAAAAAAATATAATATAATATAATATCAAACATTCAGGGTAGTTTAATTATGTTTATTTATATAAATTATTAATTTTTAACTGGATATTATGATATTATTGGAACTGGTTTAGTTGACGCCCGCCAAAAAAAGTATTCTCTCTCCACTCTGGTTTAGTTGATGCCCACCACTTATATTTATTGTATTTTCGATGTTCTTGTCATCATACTGTATTAAATTTATTTTTTAAAGATAAACATTAAAAATTAAAATAGTAAATATAAGAGTATTTTAGTTTTTAATTCCTTATTTGTTTAATCAATGATCAAATCCAACAAAATAATTAAATTAATTTTGTGTATTTGTTTACCAAATGGTCCACAACTAAATTATAATAGTCAAATACATTATTAGAATATAATTATTTATCTTCACATATAATATCATATATCATTCAATTCACCAGTACTTCTATAAATGAATAAGAATATAATAATAAGTACCTTTAAGGTCCTTAACGAATGTTAATTAATAATTATTAATGAGTATACAAACATGTATGGGATACTGAGTAAAAAGTTATATTTTTCTTTTATGAATAACAATTTTAATTTTTCAGTTTATAATATCTATTATATATTGAATATTTTATGAATATTCAATATTATATTACCATTATTACTTTTTATATTTATAAATAAAATTTGATACATACGATTATTATAATTTTCTTTTAAAATTAATTTTTCAAAATAAAATATATTTTAAATCTATGGTTTTAGTAAAAAATTAACTTTAAAAGACAATAAAACTAACTATACATTTAATAACAAATGATGAGAGCATCAAAAATAAGAGAGTTATAAGTGGTGAGCATCAAACATAAGTGGCAGGAGAATACTTTTTTGGCGGGCATCAACTAAACCAGTACCAAATTATTATTTAACTTTGATCACACAATACTCAAGGCCAATCCAATAAATGTATTAGTTGAAATACATTAGCTATGTTAATTACATAAATATTTAAACACTTTTTATTATTTGTTAAGATAATACAGGAATATTATAAACTTAAATAATGGAATCTATATTAAATCAATACTAATATAATTCAAATATTATTTAAGTTTGTTAAATGATAGTAAATTCTTAATAAAATCTATAAATCTAATATAAAAATAACTAGGTAAATTTTGAATATTAATTGTAATAAGACTATTTATATAATATTACCTATATATTCTGCTAAGTATTAATGAAATATTATGGAGGTAAATAATAAGTACCTCTTGAATTAAATTAGTCCTATCCTCTTTTTTTGATACATGGCATACAAGTCCTTTAACTTTGTTAGCACCATATTGTTTTTGAAGTTGTTCCAATGCAATTTCCACATTATTTTTTTTACGGCTGGAAATCATGATAGACGCTCCATCGCTGACCAATTGTTTAGCAGCAGCGAAACCAATTCTAAACAATTAAATTTAATGTTAAAAATGTTATAAGCACAATACAACAATTAATTATAGTTCAATTTTTACCCATCAGTAGATGCAGTGATGATAGCTACTTTTCCTTCTAGCGGTTTAGTGATGTTTGAAAACATTTTCTTAATCTGTATTCCAAATGAAGTAACAATCGGGCTGCTAAGCTTGTAAACACAATTCATTATAAGTAACCTAGGTATGTATTTTTTTAAATCCAATATAATCTGTTCAAAATTTTGTTTTCTATTACAGTGGTCCAATTTGGTTATCTTTAAATTCACAGAAAATTTGTTGCTGATATACGACGAGGTGAATTGTTGGCTAAGACCATCAATGGTAAAATATGAAATAAATAAATCACGATCACACCTACCTATACGGTTTTTATTCATTCGAAAGTGTGGCGAAATGCCATTGCCATTTGCTCATTTGTATTGGTTTTTTTTTTAATACCTATTGGCTATTGCCATTAAATGTCCGCAAACAGTTCCTTCTATTAACATATTACCTTTAACCTTATTAATATACTCAGTTACATTTGTGATTACCATTAACTTTCTCAGACTACCTTATCACAATCAACCGTGTTTATCATGGTATGTTTATTTTATAATTTTAATATCAATCATCTATAGTTGTGTTTGTGAAAGTACGCTGATTCGCATTCCATCATACGTATTCCGTAAGCCATTCTGGTTTTTTATTCATTTACCGTCATGCGGCGATTTGATTTTGTAATCTGTATGATAAATGTCGATTATCCAGCCAGCCGTACGGGTGTATCGTATATTATTCATGATGGATGGAGACATAATATAGCAATTGCCTATTCAATAATTATTAATTACCACTGGGTACTTATTTTAGACTGTAAATCATTGAGAAAAATTTATTTTTTTAATTTTATTTTTAAAGTCAAATGCCATGATAAAATGATGGGAGAGAGTAAACAAGATAAGGATATCAGTTGCTTAAAAAAATAATCACTGTGCTATCTTTCTTGTAAATCAATTACAATGATAGCAATCTCGCTTAAAAATAAATCATAGTGACTGGTCAATTAAATTAAAATATGAAACGAAAAGCAATAATATTATAATCTTAAGGAAACGACCTGAAGGCTTAAATCTTATATCCATAATTAGTTTCCTGAACCATAGCTGAAATGATGGTTTTCGAAATAATTAATTACTTTATTAATACAAATCCTTATTTGTAATTTATGTAGTAGTGATTTTAGTCATGATTGACATTCATATAAACAAATTAAAACTGAAAAAAATGATTATCCGAAATAAAACTCTAATTAAATTATTTTTTCTCTTAATTTTTTGTACAATTATTCTGTACGTGAGCAAGTATAATTTTAAAAATAGATATGAATTTGTAAGAGGTAAAGACCTTTTAGAACAAGCAATCCGAGCAGCTCAATTAGGTGGCATTCAAGTTGAAGCGATCCACAATGAACATTTGATAAATTCCCAATCAAAAGGAAAAACTATCGAAGGTGCAAATGATCCAGTTACTAACGCTGATTATACATCTCATTGTGCTATGTATTATCAATTGAAAAAAAATATACCAAACGTGAAAGTATGTATAGTTTATACTTCTCAAAAAAATTTAAATAAATTAAGTTCATAGCCTCATTAAATTATTTTTATTTTTAAAATTTTTTTATTTAATGAAAATGTATAATCTATACAAATGACTACAATAAGTAAACTAGTGAAATACAATATGAGATGGCGAAAGTAGAAAATATTGATTAGGAGTTTCACATCAGAAACACCTGAATATAAATGGTGAAAACTCATTGTCTTATGTAAATATATTTGATAAATGTGGTTAATGCATTTAAGAGGATGTGGTACCCGCATGCGTTGTCTCCATCTTCCAAATGTACAACATAGCATAAACTGTTTTTGCGCAGAACAATTTTACTCCTTCTGTATTTGTAGTAGAATTACCAAAATTTCACAACACATAGAGAAGAACTTTTTGTGTGACTTTATTATTTGGATAACATAAATTTAATTAAAGTCATCAGTTTGAGCACATGAGGATTTTTGTTTTTTTCATTTAGTTATTAAAAATTATTGGTTAGTGCTATCAAAAAAATTACTCACAATATGAAGCTCACATCGGCTCACATATATAATAGCTCACAGAAGTCTGTGGATAAAGTTTATTAGTACAACAACTCACTTTGCAACTTGCCGGTATTGATAAAGTTTAAATATTTTATAGGTGATATCAGAAGAAGAATTATCTGAAAAAGAATGCAAAAAGTTAAATATAAGAAAATTAAAAGATTATGATAACGAACATATAACAAATATTGACGAAGAATTTGAGAGAAAATATATAACCATATGGATAGACCCATTAGATGCAACACAAGAATTTACTGGTAACAAAAATAACAGTTTTAAAATCTTAGAATGAGCTTTTAAAATTATCAGTTTTATTTGTTTCTTGTAGAAAGTTTGACCCAATATGTAACAACTATGGTATGTGTTGCATATAAAGGTAAACCTATTATGGGTGTCATACATGAACCATTTTCATCTAAAACAACATGGGCTTGGCTCTCAAAATCAAGATCAAATAATTTTAACAATATTAAAGTAAGTTAAGATTAATAATTATAATAGTATATTGAATTATCTATTAAGAAAAATGTATAATTTATTGTAATAATATTTTAACTATTGAGACTACCTAATTCAATTCTAAAAAATAGTAAAATATACATTATTTTTCACAAGCTTATCAATAATAAATCTCAGTTATAATGAGAACTGTACATCTAGAATTTTCCTTAAAACTATTTAGAATAGGATAAGATCATACTTCTTTCTCACCTTTTCTATGTAATCAAATTACATGTTCACTGGGTAGATAGATAGTATAGTTATTGGAATTTTTATTTCTTCAGTATAAATTCTCCCAGTGAATATAATTTAGATTTTAAATTAACTTAACATCAGGAAAGGATTGGAATTTCAGACAAGAGCCTAGGAAAATAACTTAAGACCCACTAGCAGTCATGTATTTGTTTGGGGGCTTGATGTCAACAATACTAAAAGTAGTATTTTTTTTAGTTAGAAATTACTTGGCCTATTTTAAATATATATATTTACTATTTGAAAAATACTGCAATATTATTATTTACTTACATTCTAAAATGTCTAATATATATCTTACCAGTAGCAATAGGCAATATTAATAATGCAATGTAAAACAAACTGATAAATATTTTAATCCTAAAATCAACTTTCAACAAAAAATTGTGTTTTATATTTCACTGTCCATGAAGTTGATTTTTTGATTAGAGTTATTGCTACTTATTACTTATTATTTAGCTTCTGTTATACTGTTATAGACAGAATGGTTAAATTTATATTTAAAATTATTCATATTAGCTACTGGCCTACTGACTTTTGTTTGTTGTTTTGCAAATTGCAATTCATGCTATGAGAAAAAATTAAGAGACATCTTTTAAAAAAAAATCAGGAGATACCAGTAGAAAAAAAACCGCCTCTAGGTACCTAATTGTTGGTAGTTTGCTGCAGTCGTGGAGCTCAGCACTGCACTTAGCTACCCCATCAACTAGTTAGTTTCAGGCCCATCAGGAATTTCCCGACTTCCCGATAGCTCAATCTGTCCCTACATAATATGCGAAATATTCTTTATATCTTATTGCAAAGCAATTTTCTATTTTATGTACTT
The DNA here is from genome assembly GCF_001856785.1 of Myzus persicae. Classification (NCBI taxonomy): domain Eukaryota; kingdom Metazoa; phylum Arthropoda; class Insecta; order Hemiptera; family Aphididae; genus Myzus; species Myzus persicae. The sequence continues at coordinate 517,068 of NW_019100504.1, forward strand.
AAGTTTATTTTATTACTTTTATTAGGTTCCTAACAAAAGATCAATTATTATTTCAAGATCACACAAAGGTGATGTAATGGGTCTATTAAATCAACGGCTATATGGTTTACCAGTTGTAACAGCTGGAGGCGCAGGATTCAAAGTTTTACAAGTTTTGTTTGGAAATTCATCAGCTTATATTCATACAACTAACATAAAAAAATGGGATATATGTGCTGGACATGCTATACTAAAAAGTATAGGAGGTGATATGACATCGTTGGAAAATGAAGATATTACATATGAAAAGTATACAAGTCTGATGCATGTTGGAGGAATATTAGCTACTGCACGTGATCATTTGTACTATATAAATGCTCTAAAAAATGGAAGAAGTGATTGAAGTAATAAATATTAGGTTTGTATATTTATTTGCTTTAAAAGTAAAACTTAAAGACAATAAAGTTACAACTTTCTTTGAAATATATCATATAATTTAGTCTTTAGATTAATTTTTATTTGTATTTAAAAGTACATTTTTGTAATTTAAAGATAAGTATGATTTTTATTTTCATTTAGATTAACTCATGTTATAATATTATCTTAAACAATCATCCAAAAACTATTGCAATATTTATTATTTAGTATTTACCATTTAAAAGTGTTCTATAAAAACCAAGATTTTTCCTGAGTAATAAACTAAACATCCATATTGATAGAATCTAATATTAAGTGTTTTGATATTATGTTTATAATAACTTTGTTGATAAGTATGATTTTCCTCAATTTAGATAGCATAGTTACTCAGTAATTGTGGATAGATACATTCATGATGGCAGGTAGATTTGAAAGATTTAAAAGATACAAGATACAAAATTTTGTTTCTGTCACTATGTATTCTGAGTTTCTGTTTTAAACTCTAGTCATAGCTGCTCTCTGCAAGTATTCCAAACATTGTGACTACACTTTGTAGGCCTCATATTAGTATAAGGTGGCTTTACTTATAACTAAGGCTTGGATGTTATAATAGTAAAAAAACTAGTAATTGCACTGAAAAATATAAAAATTACACTCATAAATTAATAACAATGTTTTGTCAAAAATGTATTTCATTTATAATTCATTATTTATTCAAGAGAAACATAATTTCATAATTATTCTCATCTTTATTTTTTCTTAAATAATATTTAAATTCTGCAAAAAAATTAATATTTTACGTGTTATTTAACAATCCAAACTATTATCTACCTCAAACATAATTGAATTGGCTAAAAGTGTTTGTTTTAAATTGACATACTCATATTATGTTCTTCTATTTGGAGCTAATATGTAAAAACCAAAGTAAAGTTATGTTAACAAAATTGAAAAATTGCTTAAATTGTTTTATTAGTATGTAAATTCAACAAAAATGAATAAAAAATTTAAAAATTGCACTTAAAAATGTTATATGAAACATTTCATATTTTTATTAAATACATTTAAAACTTACTTCGCAAATAAATTAACTGTAGAAGAAAAGTTGCAAAATATGCAAAATATGCTATGCTCATAATGCACACTTTTTCACACAATTAGTTTGAATACATAAAAATTATACACATACACAAGAAAAGACAAGAGAAACAAATGTCTTAAACATGATTATACAATAAAACATTAATTATACATTAAATACGATTATATTAATAGTCCAAATTGTCAACCATCATCAGATAGACCCTACAATAAACACATCTTATTAACTTTTATTTTAATAAATATGACTGTATACAACTATATTATAACTTTTATTATACTGTATTTAAAACCTATGTCAACTTGACATTTTTAGTTTATCTACATATAGGTACTATGGAAATTTGTATTATAATTTAATAATAGAAACAAGGTGGACCAGTGGGTAGTGTTATGTATCAATGTAGGTCACTATGTAATGGATGTGTCAAATTTGAATTAAATGATTTAAAATCATTGTAATAGTAAAAGTAATAACGATTCTAAGCGATGTGTAGCCTATAGTATAGCAATATTTTTAAAATATAAAAAAAGCTAAAATCCTTAATCCACATTTAAATTTCTAATTTCGTCCAAACTTAAATTTAATATCTTATACTAATGATAGTGTTTATATAGTTTTTAGACTTTTGATGAAAAAAAAATGTTAATTGACATTTATAAAAAAAAAAACTAAAAAATATTGAAAATGTAAACTCAAAAAGTTTTTTTCGAAAATTGTAAAATATTTAGAAATAAACATTTGGGTAAAATATCAAGCTGCTATATAAGGTTATTTGTTTTTGAGTTACTCAATAAAAACCAAATCGATTTTGTCAAAATCTGATTCTGTGTAAAAAAATTCCCATTTTTGCTTAATTTATTTTTATTTTTTCTGAAGTTTTTGAAAATTACTCGGAATTTTCAATTTTAACTATTTAAATGCACCAGTTAGATAAATTTTCCCACCAGAAAATGTTGAAATGAAAATTGAATCATTGTATTATATACTATTTAAACAGACACATATAAAAAAATTAATAAAACACACATTACTGTAAAATCAATACATCCATCACTAAGCTCAAAATCTAAGAAGAGGAATTTTCTCATAAGTAACCGTTCTGCTGTACAGTAGGTGTCGAGTGTACCTTGTCATTGAGTACAGTGGTGGCTCGTGCTTAAGTATGAGATGGTGCGATCGCACTCCCTAAGTTAATTTTAAAATACAATTATATTCTCAATTATACTTTTTAAAGTAACTAAATAGGAATCACTATGGTCGATACTTTTTTCGAAATTATTTAAATGATTCAGAATTATATTGTAAAATAATAACATTTGAAAAAAAACATCATCTAAATCCGGCAATTATTCGAATACATAAGAATAATCTAAAAATTAAACAAAAGCTGAGCAGCCAACGTCTGTAGACTGTAACAGTGTAAGTAACTAAAACTACTCACGGTATTACGGTGGTCCGAGCGGCACACAAATGTGTGGTTACGGATTTTACCATCATATTATGATTAATTAGGGCAGAGGACTTGTAGCTCTAAAAAAATCACCAAATATGCACTAAAATATATAAAATATGAATTAAAAAATAAGATTATTTGTATGAATATATTTTATTTAAATTTTGATGTCTGTGGCCCGTATTGATAATATCTTATGCAGTGAAGTGTGAATAATATCTGTAGGTGCATAAATAAAATTAATAGCCGGAAAATAAATCTAATCGGTAATCCTCGAGAAGTGCCTCTAAGAAAAACATGCGTGTGGGTCAGTCAACAACCATAGTATTATATTAATATGATCAAAATGTAAATTAATTTTAAATTGAACATTATTTTGGTTGTATATTAAATAAAAACGTCGACGGTAAAAATATTGATAAAATTATAAATTATAGAAAATATTTAACGTATAGAATCGAGGAAATATGCACTAAAACCATAAAAACTGGAAGTATGCATTTATATGCAAAATAAAATGTCAAAACTAGCTTTGTTTCAGCATGAAACATATTTGTTTCTTACTCTGTTATTTTTGTGATCGTGAAAAAACGAATCTGAGCAAAGACGGTCGACCCATACATAATGGTACCTAGACTACCTACCTATAGGTACTAAGTATATATGTTATTTTAGATTTTCAGATGAGCAACGAATGTATTGATTTTACAATGATGAGTGTTTTTTTTTGTGTCTGTGTACTCGATAAGTAGTCGAAAATCGAAATAATCTTTTGATTTTGAATTTCAGTATCTTTTTCGGTGGAAACTGAATCTAGTTGATGAATTCAGCATGCATTCAAAATTCCCAAGAGTTTTTAAAAGCACCCGGAAAAACAACAAATTAAGGAAAAACTGGAATTAACGCTAGGTCGGTGTTCGACAATATCAATTTTTGTTATTATTACGCTTAAGAAAATACCGTATATCCATGAAGTTTTCACTGAATGTTTATTTCAGCATATCTATAGGTACACCATAACAACATATTTTGACTCATTTATGGGCATATAAATTTTCGATTTGTATTAGTTTTTTTTCAATTAATGCCGATTTAAAAATTTTGTCTAGGTCAAAACACTTGAAAATGTAATAGAAAATTCCTCGTACGAAGTTGTTGTAAATAGAAATTGAAAAGAAAAGTTGAGCGTAAATCCACAATAATTTTTTATTTAATTAGAATTTCGATAAAATTCATATAGATATAAATCACTAATATTTGCAAATTATTTTGAGTTGTAAATTCATAAAAATGTCTGTTTTCATGTCTAAGATTTCAAAATGTAAAACAAGGTTTCACGTAAGTAATTACCTAGTTGTGTAGCCAAAAAATATATAAACACAGCTTTATAGTTATTTTCAGTTCAAATTTGGAAAAAAATTACATAATAAATAACCAAGAATTTAAATTTTAGTTATATATTGTTGTACTTAAAATTGTTTTCGTTGGGTACTCGAAACTAAGCATACTTTTATATACATGCATGATCATATGCAACTATGCAAGTAATATTAATCCAACCTACCGGCTAAGGTTAATAAATACTCATATAATGTAGAATATTCTAGGCCGACAAAACGTCCCCGCAATCGTTTTTTATCTACAATAATATTATATCATTGAATTAAAATTTAACATCATCCGTCCATCCATTGCAGTGACCCATTTATAACCTACTGTACAGCATCCACGTATCCGCTATTTAGGATATTTTTATAAATTGCTATTATAAACTGTATAGTAATTTATTTTACTATACTACATATACCTATTAATAAAACGGTATAAATGAGGTTTAAAATTAATCTAAATATTTTGAAAATATCATTGCGTATTATAGTAAAATATAATAATGTACGTAAAAGTAAAGTCCCCCTTTCTAGAATAATATATTTGAATCGCAAAAAAATAAAACTAAAATTGTTATTATTTGTTAAAGTATTTAAATTTCATCAAATTTTGAATCTTTGATTTTCCTAGGTTCAACATGAAGAATTCTGCCTTCATTTTCAAGCCTTGCTGTATAATTCGAATATTTTATAAATAGGTAACTACAAATTGATTTTCAAATTTCCATGATGTCAATATCTGAACTTTAAATGTTTTAACAAAAAAATCGTGCCTAACGCCTATGCGGCTATGCATCTTTTGTTAAATATCTTTAATAAAAAGTTATTACTTTATTAGAAACCATGTAATAAATGTTCAAGTTTTTTAACACAAAAGTTTTTTTCGAAATGTAGGTATAGGAATAAAAAATTAAATGTCAATAAATAGCTCAAAAACAGTCAAAATATTTTATGTATTGTATAGAATATTTTAGTATAAACATTTGGTAAAAATTTCAAATACCTCTATACTTATGGTTATTTTAGGGTTGTCAAACCTACCGGATTTGAATATACTATAGTGTCACTATAAAGTGTTTCGGGCAAGGTAATATAGTAGATATGACTATTAGCAGCTAAAATTAATTGTGCATACATTTATAAAAAACAATAAAAATAAAAATGTTAAATGTCTATTAATGGCTCAAAAAGAGTTAAAACATTTTGACTTCTATAGTATGTATAGTAAATACTATATGTTTTGTGAACATTTCAAGTATCTATTTTCAAGTAAATATGTAAATTCTTGTAACTTATATACGATGCTGTTTGTCATTCTAAACAATTATATTTGTCGAGTCATATTATAATAGTCGATACTATCTTTTTTACTTTTTGAAGCTTTTTATGTTTTTCATTGGGAAAGATCTTATATTTTATAGATTTTTAAATCGATTAATTATCTGCCTAACTAAATTACCTGCAGTTAATCATCTATAAACTTTCTACCTGTATTGTATTCTATGTAGGCTATGTAGGTAGGTATATATAATAATCGAAATTGGTTTTACGTCACATAATTTTTTTTTTAACTATTTTATCATAGACTTAAAAAATTCTAGTTTTATTATTTTTTTTTTAAACTATTGTCTGTACAAAATTTTTTTGCTGTATTAAAAAACTCGAAAATGTAATGCAAGATTCCTTGTAAGTTGTTAATAGTGGAAATTAAAAAAAAAGTTGAGCGTAATTCCACAATAATTTTTTATGAATGTTTGAATTTTGAACTTTGACAACATTAGTTAAAACTACTCGTACAAAAATTTTAAAATTGGTTTGAATTAAAAATTCATAAAAAATGTTCTTTTTAGATCTAAAATTTGTTAATTTAATACAAGATTCTCCTTGGGTTCTCAAACATTTACTAAGTAAAAAAAGTTTACCGGAACTTCAAATTAGTTTTTTACGAGGCGTTTGAAGTTATAGATATTGGATATTCAACTGCACATTAACAAAGTCTCATACAACAATGTTCTTATTTTGTAATTATTAAAAAGTAATAACTGTAAGTGCTTAACATTTTCAAAATATTTTGACTCGTTTTGAGTAATTTATAGACATTTAAATTTTTTTTAGTTTTTTATTCTATAATGTCAATAAAATTAGAGAAAAGCTTGAAAATTTAAAACAACTTTTTACGAGTAATTAAAGTTAGTTTAGAAAATTAAAAAAAAAATTTTTTTATTGCTAAGAATTGGAAATTTAAAATAAAGGTTCTTATAAATAGTCCATACTGTAGTCAAAAAGTCTAAAAATATGTAAACACAGTTATTTTTTACAGATATTTTAAGTTCAAATTTTGACGAATTATGTTCTTTCAAATAACTCATAAACCGTAAACATAAATATTTGTATACTAATTATTATATTTGATAATCAATTAAGAAATAAGATTTTTCCTTATTAAAAAATCTTAATAACTCAAGTTGAAAAACAAATTTTGAAGGAAAAATATTTATTTGGTTTTTTGCATAAAATATTTAGTGATTTTTAATTTTTTTTTTTAATTATGTAAATACTTACTTGTATAACAAATCTATCTTAACATAGAATTTAAACATCTACATAAGCGGAGAAGACCAAAACACATACTTATTGCAGTTGAAGTATTTAATTAGATAAAAACAACTTAAAACAACATGGTACAAAAAAAACAAAATTAATTAATTCCTTTGTCCGTAAAAACGTTTATTAGGCAATTCGAATATGATGATTAGTACAAGAATGTGACATTCTATAACTATAGTTGAGAGATCTTTTATAGTACTTCCAAGCAATATTTAACATATTGGGCTTATCATTTTGAAGAACTAGAAATAATGTACTGTACCTATTAGGTAGTACTGACTACTAGTAGTAAGTACAATTCAAAAAGTTCCAAATTAGTCTACAGAAATAAACAAGTTTTTCCGAGTTCATTTCAAATAAAGATTTTTCCAATCCCATTAATGACATTGCATTATTTGATCAATTCTTACAATACAGTATATTATACAAGAGAAAATTGATGAATGGAACTTAGAAAAAACCCCACAGATCAATGCTGGGTTTATATTTTCAAATATTTAAGGAGAAAGACTTCAAATGTGATCAAATTATATAATTATAGTAGAACACGTTTTCAATCACAGAATACAAATATGAACTAAGGAAAAACCGCAATTGAACGTGTCTATATGGAAAGCATTATCAATAACCAAGTTAAACTTTGATTACACATGTTTAAAATTATATGAACTATTAAAAAATAATTATTTGTTACTAAAAAATATTGTATCTCAGATTCTTAGGATAAGTACCTATTAATATTGTACAAAAACTTGTTAAAATAAAAACATGAATTTATTTTAAAATGTAGGTGTAGTGGGGAGCCGGGGGTATGTTTGGTATTTGTCTAATTTGCTTATTATAGAAAATAACTGAAAATTAAATTAAATTAAAAATATTTGTCATTCTTATGTTTTTATGTACCTAGTACCTACCCCCTTTTTTAAGTTTCCCCCTTTAGAATAAAATAATTATGGTCACACTAAAGTATCAGTCAAAACGTACCAGACCAGACTGTGCAAGTCAATAAAAATTTGGTTTCTAAAGGTTTATGATGTCAAAAAAAATATATATTAAAAATAATTGTAATTTCTGGTTATATTACATGGCATTGCATTCGTATAATATATTTTCAACCAGTAGGTACGTCTCTAAGTAATATTTAGTATTTACATCATACTATTATAGTTATAACTTATAACAATATATTTGTCGTTGTTACTAAGTACTAATAATATTAGCGATCTCCATTTATATATTTTACATTTTATATGACAAAATATTAAGTTAATAATTATTAATATTTTGCGGTTAGTTTGTAAGACTAAACATGAATGAGTACCAGGAAAATATTAAATACTTAATTCAAAGACCAAAAACACCAGTGATCAAACCCGCAATGCATCGTTCAATCTTTAACAAATCGATACAGAGAGAATTCAAATTAAATAAAGGCTGTCACCAAACTATGGGCTATGCTGAAGTCAAAGTCAACGGACCGTGCCAGTTTTTAAAAAAAAATACCAGAAAAGTGATTAGACCATTTGTTGGTAAGATTTATAAATCATGATAACATAGGTACCCATTAATAAATTATGACGTCAAAATTTAGGTTGCCTAGTTTTCATACTTGTTCCTTTGCATACTTATCTCAGGTCTTCATTCATTATATACTATAAATTGTTGAATTAAGTGTTGTCTAGTAGAGGTCATCCATTAATTTTTGACTGGGTGATTTATAGATAATACTAAAACAACTATCAAAAATCCAGTTCGCTATCCATGTGGCCCTAATAAGCCATCACCAAAAAAAGAAATCTCGAAAAATTTTCTACGTGAAAACATTGTCGACGTGGTAAGAAGGGTGCCACTGTTGCCAAAACATCGGGTACAAGACAGTCGGAAAGGACATATAATAGTTTTGAACGAAGCCGGCCTAGAGCCGACGTACGTGTTGAAAAAGGTACATCGGCCTAATCAATTTAAAAAAAACAATCGTTTTAATTATTATAGTTTTCTTTACGTAAAAACCAATTGTGGTATTGGTGCTATCAGAATATTATTTTTTTAAATACGATTTTATGTGTTCAAGGATTTTGGAAAATTACCTTTATACATTGAGAAAATTTTCAAAAAAAACGAGACCGTCAGGCTGGTGGAGATCGAACGAACACAGGCGATCAAGCCGCCGTTACGTCGTTTGCCCGAAGAAGAGTGTTATGAGTTATTAACCGTGAGTGGGTTAAATATTATTAATTATAACCTTTATCACTGAGCGCCTCTTTACCTTCATCCATTTTTTGTCCACGACCTTGACATATGTTTCACAGGGACTGAAGACCAATTGGGCTGAATTGAATAGACAATTTTTGTTGTTGCCGATGCTCACGGATACAGTGACGAAAATCAAAAGGAAAACCAATTTAGAAAATCAATTAGGAAGCTTAGAAAAAGATATCACCTTGTTGGAAAAGTATTCTGCCTTATACGTGTGTAATGATGACGTGTAAGCTGAGTCATTTTCTTAAGATGTATCTGCAAGCTTACATATTATTGCCTAGGTACCCAGCTTTTATGAAATGTCATGTTCGTTTTGTCGTCTGCAGTTATAGTAATAGCTAGGTATACGCTGAAATTTACTTACTGCACGATATCGTATACTTATCTTTAATTCGGTAACTTGGTATAATAAATATATACGAAGTCGAAAACAAAGATTTTACATTATTAAAATGTATATAATTAAATACAAATAATATTAATTATTGAATTCCTCCATATTACGAATTTTTTTTGCTGCTTATTCGACTTCGTTTCGTAACGACGGAAGTTTCATTGTATTAATAATGTTTTAATTTATTAGACATGGTCAGTTATATAACTCAAAGATAGTCTTAATAACTGTAGTAGTTCCTTAAATTTAATGATATTTAAAAATCAATCCCAATAGAAAACATTTTATAAAAAACAGTATATAATATAGAACAGAACTTAAAAATCGTGATCGTTTAAGATAATTACTTAGGTTCAGACATAATGAAACTCGATATTAATTTATGCATTGTGATTCTAATACTATACTATAAAAATACTGTAATACACATAAAGTAAATATAGCTTATATATACATATAATTATGTGGTATTTATAAGCAATGTATCTATAAAACAAATAAGTAAAATGTTGACGATTGAGTAGAGAGACTTTAGGTGCCTTGGTTGAGATAACTAGTTTATAGATCTCTCACGAATCTGTTAATGATTAATATTAATTAGTCTTATACTACTGCCTTTCAATCATAAAAACACTCAACTACGCAGTGAATTGCTAAAAAGTACCACTGTGCCAGAGTAGTAGAGTTTTGGAAAAAGAGGTTGTCAGCTCACAATAATCAAAAGTGCCACATAGGCGAACATCAGAGGGGAGTGACTATAGGGAGGCTTAGCTATAAATTTAAATATTATTTGGAATGATATTATTAATGTTATTTGTTTTAATTATTTATCTAATGTAGTATTAATTAAACATCACAAAATATTTAAACCAACAAATGGACCGAAAAATCTTTAATATTCCTAAATTTGGTAAGTCAAAGTTTTAGTTCCGGCCATATATGGTATGGGTTGCGACAATGAATGGTTAGATAATATGATGATAATAAAGAAAAATACAAAGATTACGAATTACGAAAATCGCACAAGTTTTGTCTTCGACAGTTTTGTGATTCAATTTTGAATTATTATTATTTTTATTTTGAATTAAATTCACCATTAAGTTAATATAACCTAGGTATTTTTATTTTAAAATAAAAATAAAAAATCAATGTACTGATCATTATTAAATATCATATAGTTATAGTATTTTTACTCAAATTTTTATTAGTAAAGCCTACTGTTACTTTAGCCTCTGTAGGCCCCGCGGGTCACTTATTTACTTTCAACTATTCTAGCCCCCCTAAAAATTCAACCAAATGTTCTTCCATGCGAAAGTCACTTTCAACTTCATTTTTTTTCCTAGAAATAATGTTGAAAGTTATTAATGAATTTGTTTTTATTCGTTACTTTTATTCTATTAATATGAGTTCTATTGCCTATGATTTATGACCTAAATAATTATTAAAATTTAAAATAACCTACTAAACAAATTTTAAAAGATTCTTTTTAAGTAGGCAAATTAATAGGGTACACCCCCCCCCCCCCCGAAAAAAAAATGTATTGTAGTTCTAAAAGGTCCTGTGTAAATCCCCTCCACTGAAAATAGCTGTGTATTCCACTGCAAGTACATTATATAATCAGTATTATTACTAGCTACGGCACAGTATAGGTACAGTATACCTGTACACGGTACCGTAAATAAGAAATTATAATGAATCCGTCAAAACAGTTTTAGACATATAATAGGTATACCTATTATAATATGTATATATTTAATCTATGTTCTATAAAGAATTAAAAATCATATTTTATACATATTAAACCTAATTATTGGACTGTGTAGTCTGTACGAGCGATAACATAAACGACAAGCAATATGTATATATAATATATATATATATTTATAATGAGCGGCAATTGATTTAAGTATTCGAGAGGGGGAAATAGCTTTATTTTTGTTAGTCAATCAGCATTCTGTCATTGCAGCGATTGAGGCATGAACACTATTCCAGTTGTTTTATGAATACCTACGAGTACGCGAGGTTGTTGTATTTGTACGATTGCTGCAGTGTTTTATTACGATCAAAACAAACTATAACATTTAAAATAAAATAACGTAATAATAATTACCATAATTCGGTACCTATATTAAATTTAACAGTATTTATCTTTAGTAATTTATTTTCGTAACAATTATTTGTGGGAATCGTTGTCGTGTATGCAGTGCACGATTTATTCAATACTTACCTGACACCTGCTAATACGAATTACAAGTAGGTAAGTATAATTGTTTATAGCATATTATATTTGCTGTGCTCTTGAACATCAATAAAATATTATTTCTATAAAAATAATTTAATAATCTAATAAAATATCATACTACTAATATACTATTCAGTATATTCAGTATTATACTAATATACTCCCGTATAGATCAATCTAGACAATATCATAATTATTTCATTTTACATAATATTATTTTAGGTAGGTAACCAGTAGGCACTGAAGTATCAACTGTACGTCTATACCTATGTGGTTATAAATGAATACTCGGAATGTAATTTGACCATATCGGGCATTAGATTACATAATATTGTACATTACCTATCTATCTATAATGATGACCAATCATTATAAAAAAAGTTTAATTGTAACCTCTGTAGGTACTTAAATTTTACACCAAATGTTTATTTTATTATTTCCTATACTTGAAAACATTTTCAAATTATTTTAACTTGTTTTGAGCTGTTTACTGACATTTTCAGTTTTTAATTTTTTTAGTTTTTTTCTTTTAATGTCAATAACATTTTATTCGTTGGGTCAAAAAGCTTGAAAATGTATTACAAGGTTTCTGATATATAATTTCAACAGCAGTTGAAAAATATTATAAATACACATGCACAGTTTTTTATAGAATTCAAATTCAATACATACATTACATTGACTTCCTAGACACCCCTAATGTACCTACAGCAGAGAGTTACCCACTTCCCTCCTTTTTTATTTATGATTTTACAAAGGCAATGTTTATTATATAATTTCTTATAAATTTAAATTAATTGTTATTAGCACATTAAAAAAATTCAGTGAAATGAAACAGTGAAGAAATGGGAACAAACCTCCGGTTCTGATTCTGGTACCTACTAAATGTTTTCATTACAAGGTTTTGGTTTAAAAAAAAAATTGTTAATTTGAAAGGGTTAATGTAGGTCACATTTACAATAAAATCTAACTTATACTCATTAAGAACCTTGTATAGTTGTATTCAATTTTTTTTCAATTTTTTCCACGACATAAATATCTAGTAAGAATTTCAACATTTTAAGATTATTCGTTTTTTGATGACAACAAAATATCAAAACTCGTTTTGTCGGAGAAATTGGTAGAGAATATAAAATTTTGTAAAATTATAAATGTATGTGACTTCCTGGTGAAATTTAATTTTGTATATTTTTAGAAATGTTCATAGAGAAACTTAAATTAAATTTTCATATCTTAGATATGAAGAGAACATTTTAATGAATTTCATACTACAGATAATTTGTAAATTTTGAGGATTTTGATAAATTGTATTGAAATGTTAACTTTGATTGCTTATAAAGTTATAAGTTATAAGTTTATAACATTAAATTGTGCATCATATTATGTAACATTAAAATGTTTGTAAATATTACTAGTTACGTATTATAAAAATTTACAAGAAACTATGCACAACATTTTTAATACTTTTTGACCTAACTAAAATATTTTTATCGACATGTATTGAAAAAATTAAAAATTTCCAAATATAACTCAAAAAGTGACAAATATATTTTTTAAAATTGTACTATGCATAGAAAATGGTATAGATTATTTAGCAAATATAGTATTAATTTACGGGTATTTATCCAATGTCGTAAAAAAATTAACGTTAAACGCTTATCAATAATTAATTTGATTTTCACTAAACTTTATTTTTTGTTAAAAATAACAAAACTTAATAGGAATCTTGTATTACATTTTTAAACTTAAGGTTTAATAAGAAAAAAATGTATAACTTCTAACTCAAAATAATTTGCCAATTTTTGATGAATGAGTGCCCTTGGAAAATACTATTATGTTATTACAATAATACTACATTGAATCTAGTTTTAAGTTGTTAAAGTTAAACCAATAGCCCGAGCAACCAATGTTTTATGTGAGGATCAATAGAAAAAAAATATTGATACATAAATGGGCTTTTAAGAATACAATAATGTAACGCAAAAGAAATGTATGGCATAATTGAGTTGATACACCTAATATTTATTATTTAATATCAATTTTATTAACATTTTATAGGCACATGTTTTAGTTTGTATTGCTACTAGTAAATACTAAACACTATTTGCTACCATACTATTTATCCCTAAATTACATACTACATACTTTAACACTATATAGCTTATTGATATCCTAACAATGAAAATAATAATTTTAAAAGTCTTATAAGTAGGTACCAGCTAGTTACGTCCCCTAAGAAAAGTCAGTGGTCTCGAACTGAATCTCTCAATTTGATATTTACATAACTATTTAAAGTATAATGGTGTTTAATTTTCCAGAATCATGGTCTCATGGATGTATACAATATTATATACCCTGTATAATTGACAATTGTAAATCTTAATTACAGTCGAAGATTGTATTTTATAAATATTCGTCACCCGACAATTTGAGATAACACAATGTCCTGTCTTATAATAGATTGAAAATAGGATAACACTGTTTAAACGTTTTAAATAATACAGATAATACATTGTTAAAATTAAGTATTTTTTTAATAGATATTGATAAATATTGTGTGATAATGAGGGGAGTGGTAAAGGCCAGGGGGAACAAAACGCTAGATTAGCCCCTTATACGTATAGCCTTATATTTATGTACACTGTACAGATATGGCTTACTTATGGAAAAATACCTGGCTATGTGAATTTTAGGTAGACAATGCTATTTGCCGATAATCATTTCAAGAAAAAAGTTACCCATATGGGTACCTAGTGACTAGTGTACATTTAAGAACAATAACACTTCATATAAAATAACATTCTTAAGAAATGGATAAGCTTTTTAAATATATTGGGTACATGACAAAAAGTTATAATCGAAGTTCATTTAATATTTTAATAGGTTAATTTCCACTACACACAACATGCCAAAATGAAGTTAGTGTCACACGTTAGGTATTAGGATTTATTCAAAACTAGATTAAGAAATATTAACAACATTTTTGATTTAGAACTTAGTCGGTAAATACTGGTAGGTCAGTTACAATAAGTTATGTATTCAAAATGAAATTAAAACAATACTACACTAGGTTATAAACTATCAACCTATATTATATAACATACACTTAAGTACCTAATAAGAAAGGACAGAACGGGTTCTTCGGCAATGCTAGCTTGATGTGAGCGCAGCATAGAATGCCTGAACACCGTTGTGGCCGTGGTAATAAAGTGTTGTTATTTTTATGCGTGAGGTTTTTTTCTATTAGTTACATTAAATTTTGTTTGTTAAGCATCTTAAATTAATATCTTTTTAATTAGGTACCACAAAATAAAATACATATTTTGAATGTACCTACACCACTATTTTTCATTTGAATGAATATTCAAATTCATCGACGTTTAAATTCAAATGCTTATAAAAAAATGTGGATTTTAAAAAATGTTAACAGTTTTAAGCTCTTATATTTAAGATTTTATATTTCTACCTTGTATTTTTACTAAGAAATAAGAATTTCCATAAACACAATAATATCAAAAATATCTAGGTATATATAGGTAATAAGCTTAAAAAGAGCCAACAAATTTTGAAAATCTCTATGGCTAAATATCTGTATACCTAAGTAGGTATGGTATTTCCGTTATTTTTTTCCCCGATTTCACTGTTTAATTTTTATTTCTGACCCTCCTCCTCCCCCCCCCCACCCCACCCCCAATAGCAAATGGTATACTAGATCTAATTTTATACCAGTAAACGTCCAAAATTAATATTTTTGCTACAAAATCATTTTAGCTAAAACCAATACATTATTCCATGATCCAATAAAAATCTTAGATATTTTTTTTTATTGACAGATTATACACTTTTTTTTTGAAAAATGAAATTCATATTTTGCGTATTTTTGTGTGGCGTTTTGTGGAGTTCGCCATCATACAGTTTGAAAAAAATACGTGTAGGTTTAGGTGAACCAAATTCGTTAACTAAAAATGTGATCGACACTGAAGACAAATGGTTTGTGCAAAAATTGGATCATTTTAATCCTACTGATAATAGAACATGGAAACAGGTACATTAGTTTATTTTATACGTTTATCTGATTATAATTATCCTTCTACGTATTATATTATACATAAATTGAAATTCAATGCAATATTTTTTAAGAGATATCAAGTAAATCAGAAGTATTACAAGAAGGATGGCCCTGTGTTTTTAATGATAGGAGGGGAAGGCCCAATTTCAGCCAAATGGATGTACAGTGGCGCTTGGATGGATTATGCTAAAGAATTTAATGCCTTATGTTTGCAATTAGAACATCGGTATTACGGAAAAAGCCATCCCACTGAGTAAGAATTTCTCAAATATTGTCACAATGATTAATGGTTAATAAACCTATTTACTTACTATTATTAGGTAGGTACATATAGGCACATATTACTGTAATGCAATATTACTATATTATATTTTAATCATAAACTATTATTAAGCATACTAATTTTAAATAACAATACATTTGATAAAGGTAAATATAAAATAATAGTATCTAGGTATGTTTCTATCAATTAGATAAAAATTTTTACCAGAAACATATATATTTAATATTATTTATTAAAATTAATTTCAATGTTCTATGTAAAAATGTAAACATTTAAGTCATACTTACTCTACAAATATTTAAAGTATAACTCAGAATAACTATATTTATATTTTAGAGATATGAGTACCAAAAATTTAGTATATTTGAGTAGTGAACAAGCATTAACGGATTTGGCGGAATTCATTGTCAATATTCGAACAATTTATGATATTCCAGCTACTGCTAAATGGGTAGCATTTGGAGGATCTTACCCAGGGTCTTTGGCTGCATGGTTGAGAATGAAATTCCCACATCTAGTGCATGCTGCAGTGTCTTCAAGTGGTCCTCTATTGGCAAAAATAGATTTTAAAGGTATGTTATGACAGATACTGAACATACAAAGAATGGGTTTACGTTACATTTTCACGAGATTGAATTAATTTTTTTACTTGAAATCAAGCTTGAATGTCATTAATTTTTTGATATTTTGAGCGCAAAATCATAAAGGTACATTTTTATTAAAAAATATTATTGTGCTAAAATTGTTTGCTTATTATAAATAAATAAATAATATTTTAAAGTAGTTGTCTACACAAAAACAAAACAAATAATTATGTAGGTACCTACCACAGTCGTACTCAAATATTTCTAACTGTAAGTATATTTGACAATTTATTTGAGATATTTAAATTAACAATTTTAACTTACATTTGTATATTATTAAGGTTTATCTAATCATTTGTAATAATATTACGAAATAATTAAACTAAAAACATGATTTGAAACAGCTAAATGCCAAAATATTACGATCTAGTTTTACTATTGTACCTAGCTATGTTAATGATTATGAATAGTAACTAAAATTAATTGTTGAATGACTTCAATTTTATGGACTCGGGAACAATCAATACCAACACTTTAATAATTTAATTTCTTCAGCTTACAATGCTTACATCTACTTTTATTTTCGTAGAATATTTTAAAGTTGTTGAAAATGCATTAGCAACGTATTCGCCGGAATGTGTGTCACAAATAAAACAAGCAAATCAAATGATCGATAGTCAAATTAAAACACCCAAAGGAGCAAAATTAATTGAAAACAAATTCAAGTAATATTCCCATAAATTAACCCAATTTTAACACATAAGTACCTGAAGCTTAGACTTGATCGTTATTTTTCAGATTATGCGATCCTTTAGATATAAACACAAAAAATGACGTAGCAAACTTGTTTGAGACTTTAGCTGGAAATTTTGCTGACATTGTTCAATACAATAAGGATAATAGATTTTATGAAAACGTTGAACGATCATCAATAACATTGGAAACTTTATGTGATATAATGGTCAACAATTCAATAACAACTTCAGTAAGTATTTAATTTATAAGCTGAAAATGTGTAGGCGCCTGACATAACATTTTAGATTTGAAATAAGAGCGACGAAGATGGTAAACGTAATTTTATACAGTGATAGGGAAATGCTGCAAAGGTCTGTATAAGCTTTTACAAATAATACAATACGTCAATACAATTTATTTTACTCTAAATATAAAATAATTCTTTGTTATTTACTTAATTTATACCTTGTTTACTATACCATATAAGTTTGCTTTTTTATCGGATTTATATTTTGCGTATAACATTCTATACCTAGCACCTAATTGGCAAGGTAGGTAGGTATAACTAATATCGCGTATATTAAATCAGTTTTTCTATTCTACATTAAGCACAGTGTCGGACAAACGTCGGTTTGGGTTTGGTTTTTTTAAAATTAGAAACAGATTCCCAAAGTATTATTATTATGGAACTGAAATCAAAAATAGAACCTTAAAATAGTATTTTCATAAAACCAGAAACGTGCAGTTCTGATTCCATAATCCAAATAGCCTAAATCAGTGTCTCAGCCAGATGGTTTTGGATGTTTCACCTCCCCTCCCGGATATTGAAATTTTCTCCCCTAATAAAAGTATTATTTATTCCTATACGAAAACTGTAAACAACTTGGTTAAATTTATACCTACTTTTTATAATCTTCGCTGTGCCATTGGCCTAAAGGTTCCAACTCCTGCAAGAGCAAGACACTATACACCAGAGATGGCGAACCTATGACACGCGTGTCACTCTGTGACACGCGCACACTATCTTAGTGACACACACAAATGTGTAAAAGTTTGATAATATTAAAGTTTTGAAAAAAAAATTGAAGGGTTACCAAAGTACCTAGTTGACACGCTGGGAAAACAAAATCTAACCAATATTTTTATTTGACACGCTGGTACAAAAAGGTTCGCCATCCCTGCCATACACTATAGCAGGGCTCTTCAACCTTTTTATGCAGAGGGCCACATATTATTTTTTTAAATCTTGCGGACGTAATAGTAAAAACATGTATTTTATATACAAATTTAGTTTTATTATTACGCGGGTTGAAGACCACTGCACTATAATATAACCTTGCTAGTTGCTATTTATTCTCGATGGCATAGCTTAAAATAGTCATGATAAAGTATAGGTAATTACTACATAGTATTTAGTATTTACTATACATAGGTAACTAAACTCATTTCTAATACTATTTTTTTTATTAGTTAGACAGGTATGCAGATGTTAATAGCAAACTATTATCCATCAATAATTTAACTTGTACACAACACGTCTACACCAAGATGATCGATTCTTATTTAAATACAAGTTGGAATAGTGATTCAGCAGCAGGAGGTTAGTAGACATAATATAGACTATAAATGGTGTTAGAATAACTGACTTAGATAATATAATAGTGTAAATACTCAATACTGAATAATTTTTATCAATTCAAATATTGCGTACAACCAATTTACAATAGGTACTACGTGCTTGACAATGTCAGATGACCCGAGCAGTAGTTAGGACTTTTTTCAGGGGGGAGGGGGGCAATTCTACTATTTTTATTCGTATTGTTGTCAATTGAAACTTTTGGTTTTGAAGAAAAAGGTAGTAACCACTGTGCTATTCAGTAGGTTTTAAGTGGGCCATCGTAATGGTGGGTATTAAATTTGAATTCAATGATTTAATATCGTTGTAGGTATACGAAAAACGATTCTGAGCAGAGACGGTCTGTAAGTCTGCCTATGCCATAATAATGTTTTTAAATTACTACAAAATATAATTAAGATTGTTAATCTTGGCTTAAATATTTAATTTCGTCCAAATTTGAACTTAAAATAGCAATAAAAGAAAACTGTGTCTCTATATTTCTTTAGATTTTTCAGTAACAGTATTATCAATCCTTAGATAATAATCTTAAAATTTTACAAATTTGTAACTTTGAATGCTTTTTCAAAAAAATTGTTGTATAAACACCTGATGAAAATTTAAAGTATTTATGGTGATTAGTTTAGAGGGGGGAGGTGAGGCTTAAATCTTACTAGCTGCACTACAAACAATAAATCAGTTACCCTCATCAAAATAAATATGTTTAGATAGGTAATAGGTGTGAGTAGTAAAAGTATAATTCATTATTATAATTTATTAAGTACCTTTATTCATTGTTCGTAATATAGGTCGACAATGGACGTACCAAACTTGTACAGAGTTCGGATTTTATCAAACATCCAGTCAAGATGATCATGCGTTTGGAAATAAGTTCCCAGCTAAATTTTTTATTGATATGTGCTCTGATATTTTTGGAAAGTTGTAAGTTTATTTATTAATAATAGTTTGAATAAACATATTAAAATAGGTACACAAAATCTCTAAAGAGAGCTAATGGGACATATGCAATGTCATGTGCAATACAAATTAAAAACAAATTACTCAATAACTCGACTAAGAAAGTAAAAAACATGCTGTACTTGAAATATCGATAGTAGCAAACGTAGTTAACAAATAAGTAGGTATTTAAAATACATATTATTTTAAACAATTCCATTAACTGATTGATTGATTATGTATATGAAGTAGGTTGTAGGTAGCCAGGTAAATATATGATTTGACTAGGTGTGGGAATGTTTTCAATAACATAGGTACCTACATGTCTAAGAGCTGGAGTCATTACAATCAGTCGTCCTGAATCCTGATACATGAAATTAAACAATCGAGATGATGCACTTTAAACTAATTTAATACTATATAATATGACAGACGGCAAGAAATGTCGTCTGCTACTTGTCTAACTCTAACATCTATATACCTACATGAATAAAACGCTTAACGTGTGATTTTCGTGTATAGACGCCAAAAAAGTTTTTGGTATTTTGGATAGTTAAGTAGGTGTACCTAACTATCAGACAGTTAACAGCTGGATGCTAGTTGTAAAAAAATATTAAATCAATGCTTATGAGATCATTATTAATTACTGGCCATCTGGCTGTTGAGAACCACAATAGGCTTAACAATATACATCCTGGTTTTGAAAACTTGAGTTGTGTCGTCAGTTAGTCACGTAGACCAAAATAAATGTTCCATTCAATCAATATTTGTATTGTTGAAAGCGGGACTTCCTGCCTTAAATTATGTGCATTTTTGAATTCTCAGAGGGGTGAGGCAACCTAGTAAAGTTTCTCAGCATTTTAGTAAATATTTTACGTGTTTATACCTGTATAATAATACATTCGTATTGTATTAAAATGGTTCAAAGATATTTGGTATCAAAGGTAACACTCAAAATGTATTTGCGTTTCCAGGTTGTAACTTGGACTTTAAACGAATGTACCTACATTAGACTATGTAATATTGTAATAATTAATATAATATAAAGATTAAAGGTATCGCCGTATCAAACGTCCATAGTCCAGACGGTGGAAAAGTAATTATTTTTCTAACATAAATAACACTGAAGTCTATAGGATTAATTTTTTTCATTTTATTTTTTAGTTATATGACAATGCCTTATGCCTATATTATTTTACCAATACATAGAATAAAATATTTACTTCTACAACAAATACAATTTATATTTTTGATTTTGGATCGGGTAATGAAGTAGGTAAATAGAAAAATAGCCTATAAGTGATAACCTTTGAAGCAAAATGTATTAGGGGTGACTGTTTCCGTCTCCCAATTATAAAATCTATTAAATTATTACACGTACCTTATTGTTATTTTTATCTCGTATTTACTTTTACTTTTAATATGAATTATTACAATATCATTAATTCTACATCGACTTTTTATACAAAAATATATTTCAAAAATTGATTATAAATCAATATGTTGATTTTAATATCATTCACGAAATTATATGTTATTCAGTCGTTTTTTAATTAGCATAGTAAAATAGTAATAATTAATACTTTGTTTATTTTGATTTATTTTTCTTATTATATACGTATCCGTATAATATAAAATAATAATTTAGGTAATGTACTTATTTATCTTTCTCTGATATAGAGCTTGGCATAATGGCATCTATAGATACTCAGGATAGGTCCTAATTGGGAAGGTTGTTGACAGTGTTGAATTCTTAATAACTTAACCTACCTATATTATAGATAAGAAATTAATGATGATAATTTATAGTTATCTAGGTGCTGGATTTTTATCATACAACTTTATTTTGTAGAGAAACTTAATTTGCTACCTACAGAGAATGTTTATTACTGCCTTAAGAGGATGCTACCCACGCGTTTGTTGTCTCCGCTCACCAACTTATTACGACATAGCAAATTTTCGTTCACTAGTGTCAATAGTGTGCCGTTAGTTTTGATATTAGAGTGAATTTAAATATTATCAAACTTTTAGGTAAGAACATTATCTATGCTTAAGCGTCGGCGGATTTTCGATATTTTCATTTTCAAGCAAGATACGAGTATGTGAAATAATACAAATCAAAGATGCTCATATCTCACTTGAAAATTAAAATATCCAAAAATCTGCCGATGCTTAAGCATAAATAATGTTCTGACCTAAAACTTTGGTAATAAGTTAATTCACTCTAATATCAAAACTAACAGCAAACTATTGAAACTAGTGAACAAAAATGTCCTATGTCGTACGTGTGTAAGACGGAGACAACAAATACATAGGTAGCGTCCTCTTAATATGTATTATAATTATTAAAAAGTAATATGCTTTCAATTTGGAATAAATTCCTGTCATATTCAATACTAATAAATAACAAATGATTTAAAAAAGTTCTAAAAACTTAATAATTGTGTAGGTGTATAATTCATTTGAGTTTAGTTAAGACTCTAAAATGCAATGTTAGGTTTCTTACAGTTATTTTAAATATCTAGTTACAACTTACAATTAGTACAATATTACTAATATATAAGCACCTAGACAAGATGAGTGGAAAATGGGTGTTAGGGGGAAAGCATCTCAAAATAAATCATATTCTCTCCCCAGGTAAAATTATTTTATTATTGCAAAATAATTATTTTAAAATACTACAGGTAACTAATAAATTACATCATTAAAATGTATTGGAATTTTTTTTCGAGTCGATGATATTTTCTACGGCAGTACTTTGTTTGGTCCAAGTCCTAAGTGTTAAACTATAGTTTTGGTTTTGTTATTTAAAAAAATAATCGAAAAAGAACATTTTAATTTATTGAGGATTTCTGCATGTTGGCATTTATTTGCTTGCAATTAAAAAAAAAAAAAAACACAAATCAATATGCCTACATAATACTACATGTCTACATGTATACATTTAATATAGGTAATATAACTACTTACAACAATTTTTTTTTGTAACCACGTGAATAAAACCATACCTACCTACACCAAATTTAAATGTCTTTTTATCCTTCTCCAAACAAATATACGTGCCACTGTAACTTTATCATTCATAACAACCGTTAATAATTTGCACCTGTTTATTAATATGTTGAATATGCTTAACTATAAAACTGAAAATTGTAAATTTAATTATGATATATATCTTTTGGGTTTTGAAAGTCAAAAGTCAAAGTTTAAAATGTTTATTTGATTCTCGAGTAAAAAGTTTGAAAACCCCTGGTCTACATGCAATAAAAAAATAGTATTTAAATGATAATCTATAATGACTAAATTATGCACATTAGATATGTTTAATTATGATCTCTTTGTAAATTCTTTTTTTTTAGGTATAATTTTGATCTCTTGTCTAATGCAATTAAAAGAAGTAACATGATGTATGGTGAATTGAACATAAAAGAAAGCAGAGTAATTTATGTCCACGGGTCTGTCGATCCATGGCATGCATTAGGCATTACTCAAACCAAAACAAAAAACAACGTTGCAATTTATATTGAAGGTAATTTTTAAAATAATACATATGTCAATAATTAATTACAATACTATACTAGTTATACATTTTTTTTCTTATAACCGAGTGGCTCAGTATAAAAACAACACATTATTTTAATATTAAATTGATTACGTTTTTTCCTCTATACAGGGACAGCTCATTGTGCAAATATGTATCCTCCATCTCCTACAGATCTTCCACAGCTTAAAAATGCTCGTGAGACGATTAGAGCATTTTTGAATGAATGGTTGGCAGAAAACGACATTGATGACTCATCTGAAGTCGACAATATACAATTTAAATATAAAGTTTAAAATCCGAAATTTTTGTTATGTTCAAAATTAAATTTCAATAAGGTTAGGATAGATTTTAATACTTTATTCTACTTGAGAATGTATGTAATATTATACTGTTTTTTATGAATACAATTTGTTTTTAATAACGGTGGATCATGTCTTAATTATACAATATTATATCTATATGTACCTATAAATTAACCACTTTATTTATTATGCATAATATAGTTAATTGATTATGGCTTATCAGTTATCATAAACATTTTTTAGCAACTGATATTTCATTACCTGTTGAATAAAATAGGTACCTACTTACTGCATTTTTAATATTGTCTGTATGTATTAGATTCAATGATGTGTTCGTCTTTTTTTCCACCTTTGAAGCAGTAAAAAAATTTTGATTAAAAACTTCGGTAATGGTTTTTTTCCCAAAAATAAAAAGTTCACTGCACTTACACCTCACTTTACATTTTTATTTTTCAATAACTGCAGTAGTCTGTAGATACTTGACATTGTCACCATATATTTAATACTAGAATTTTAAATACATGGTATAGTTTTTCAAAATAATATGACACTTTTTAAGCTGCTTATTGACAATTAAAATGTACGATTTTTTCTTAAAATCTGCAATGTCTATACATAGCAGTACTGTAGCGAGGGTTTTTTTCGGGAGGGGCCTACAATATTTAATTGTTAGGCCCAAGGTACTAACGGGTACCTATAGAGATTTTGATATTTTATGGTCTAAAGCTCCTCTCGCTGGCTAGCTACGTTACTGATAGGTAACTTATTACATAAACTATTGTTTATTATTAATCAATGTAAAAAAATAATGAACTATAATACTTGTATAAACTTTTCATAAAAATTTCAAATATCTACAGATATTTGTTTCATATCAAAAAGACAATTTCGATTTTGTCGAAAACTGGTTTGCGTAAAAATACCACAATTTCTAATATCAATGAAAAATTTAAAAATAGATAACAATTTTTTTAGTATTGCTTTAATTCAAATTTTAGTACGACTACTACTGGAACCAATCCACGTGATTATTTAAAAAGAAGACAAGAAAATATAGCATCAAAAGGAGCTCGAATTTTACTATCTAAAATATTATTCATGCTTAATCAGTATTGTTACATATATATTCAACCATTCTGCTAAAATTTAAAATTGTGCATTTGTGCACTAGATCATGAAGATGTGTGATTAATACCCAAGGGGTATAGATAATTCAATAGTTTCCTCATAGTCATGTAAACAAAATTGAGACCCCGCAAAGCACCTTATTCAGTAACGTAGGTAATTGCAGTAAACAATCGATAGAAGCTAAAAGCAGTACATTGGAAAGGTGCATGAAATCATTCACAAATGTATTCTATTATTTATTTCTCATAGTTCATATTATAGATATTTTTATGGATTGTAGACAAATTTAATTTTTTATTGAAATGTACCAAAATATGCTACAAAAGGAAATTAAATATAAATGTTGTCGGTAAATATTCTGATAAAGTACCTATTACTTCATATTACCGTATACGATTTCGACCAGCAGGTACATTTAAACGGTAAACGGTCAAAAAGTCCATGAACAAATAGTCCATTTTAAAAAAAGTCGAACAAAATGTCTCGATTCATTATTTTATCATCGGACAAAAAGTCCGAAAATTAAAAATATTCTATTCAATTTACATCTATAATTATAATATGTAATTAGTAATTACTAATCAATGTAATTAATAGGAGTAGGATCCCGATTTTGTTATTAAATTTTTGTATATATATTTTCTTAAACTGTTCATAGGTCGGTCAGCCTGGCGCCCTGGCACCCCAAAATCAAACCATAGGTACTAAAAAATTATTTTTACACAATAGTGTGTATACATTTTATACGAAGTTTCTACGATGTTTGTAGGTACCTACCTATTATAGACTTATTTTAAATTATTATAACTGTAGTCTGACAACAAAAGTGTATTCGGACTTATGTCCGACAATAAAAAAATGAATCCAGACTTTTTGTCCCCGGACTTATCGTCTGGGATTCCTTTTAAACATACTTGTTTTTTCATAACCAATATTCCTAACTCATGTTAATTAGTCATACCTCATGTCTATAGAAGATTTTCTATACAGGTATAATTACTATGTTTTGAAAGTAATATTATAAAATTTAAATACCATCTTGATTGTTATTAACTTGTAACTTATTTTTTAATTTTACTTTTTAAAATATATAATAAAAATTAATGACACGCCTCCTTTCAGCTTTAGTGTCTTTGCATCCATACAGAATGTCAAATTTATAAATTGGTTTATTATAGGTATGATAATAATCAATAATCAATTTAGAAAAAAATGATGAATAGAAACGGATTCGGATTTTCTACTTCACACGACCCACCACTCACCACAAAACATTTGATTTTGATACTAGTATATAGGTACTCGTGTATAACGTGTTTTTTGATTTTTTTCAGGCGTCCATAATGTAAATGCTAATCTAAATAAGAAAAAAATTGTGGTCTTATTATTTATTATTAAACAATGTTGTATTTTAATTTTTCGCGCGTCATGGACTTACCATCTCTTGTATAGATCATAAAATATATTATTATTGTATATGAACTAAAGATAAACCTATTACCTACATATTTATTATCGTGGGGCAGTGGGCCTAATGCCCATAGACAAATAAAATGTCCTAATGCTCTAATGAGTAATGAGTAATGGCCAGGTTTCATTCACAGATACATATATTAATACATATATATCTGTGGTTTCATTTAAAATTTTTAAATGTAATCATCGTTCATACTTAACCCATGATAACAGATTATCTATTAGATAGGATTATAATATTATGATTATGTTATCATTGTTTATAAGGAAAAATAACATTAAATAATATACTTCTACACATTATGGAGCCACTGAGTGGATTATCCTTGTTTTTGTGTATATTTTAAATGTTTACACCAACAATCAATTAACCAATAAGCAGAATTACATGTTAATTAATATACCTATTAATGTATGTGGATTGAATTATAGTTAATCATTAAAGTACAAGAGGATTTAGATATATATTGTATACATAAAATAGGTACTTTAAAAATGTAAGTATGTTACTACTTATTTAAAACACTGTGGTTTTAATAACACGTTTCAATTTGTACTTACTATTATATTAAAGTAAATAAAACCTTTTAGTACTGACTTGTACAGTTGTTCCTAATACTAAGCTGACATTAATATTTATGGTTTTTTACTTTATTTAACTACCTACGTTTTATTTTCAGGAGCAATTTAATGGATTGTCTAGATTACAATTTATTTGTAAATATTTTAACTTCATTAAAGAGTAATAGTGACTTAAAATGGACATTCAAAACTTTGAATACTGGACAATTTGCATTGAACTCTCAAGGAACACATTTATCAAATTATGAAAAACAAAAAATACTTGAACAAAATATAAAACTAACAATTCTGAAGGTTTGTAATATTATAAATTATTTATTATTGATATGGTTCTACTATAATATATTTTCAGTAAGTATAAACTTGTTTTACCATTCAAATTGATCTTGTTTTTATCATCTAAATATGATGTGTTTTTACATATTGATAAATTAAATTCAAATTATTATTTTTTTGTAAATTTGAATAATTAAATACTTAAATTATTCATGTTGAGACTTAACATATAAATATTAAATATACCTAACACTTCAGCTCTATGGATGTGCCATAATTACGTCATATATTTAATACAATAAAGAAAAAGTGGCCTTAAAATGAAAAAAAAAATTGGCTTTGCTTAATTTTTGGCTTTTTAGCAATTAAAATCTCAAATGACTCTACTGATCATAATCCCAAATTTTAGCGGTTTATACCTAATTATGTTGTTAATTTTTAGGAAATACCAACAAATAGTATTAGTTTAGATTATGCTACAAACAAGGCAATGGAAATACTTGAAGATCTTCAGAGTATAAAAAAAAATACAACTATTAGAATGATGGGATTTATTTTAATTAAAATTCTGAAATCCAAACTCCAAGGCTTATATATAAATGAACAAAAACTGTTAACGGTAATGTCACCATTGTTAAATAATATTTATTATGTATTATATTTGAAGTCTTATAGTTAAATTGTGTGTTGTTACAAATAACCCTAAAGATAATGTATAAAATTAATTTCATATTTTTGGGTATCTATAATATAAGTTAAATATTTAAAAGGTTAACTAATTTATTAAGTAAAATAAAAGTGTGTTGACCAACAAAACAAATTATATGCATATAATACATTAAAAAATGTAAGTGTAACTAATGTATAGGATAACAAAAATAATTAATAAATGTTTATTTATGAATTATTAAGTTTAAAGAAATTAGTTTAAGTATTTAATTGTATGATTACTTATTTTGAAAACATAATAGATGAAATCAAACTTTAACAAAACTCCAGTCATATTTGTTCCAAGTCATAGAAGTTATCAAGATTTTATATTAATGGCATTCATATGTTTCAATTATAATATTGATATTCCATATGTTGCTGCAGCAATGGGTATTTTTACAATAATCATACATTAGAAAAAAAGTAGAATTGTTGGTTGTAATTTATTTTTATGAGCTTTTGTTTTTTATACATAGAATGTTTGAGTTTATTGCTCATGTATGTGGAAATTGACCTAAATCAGGGGTTGGCAACTTAAGGTAACTGGAATATAAAAGTTTGCCACCATAAGATTTAAATTTTTAGTATGGAAAACTAATAAAATTATATAAGTAAATATTTAACCATCAATTTATAGTAAAAAAACCTTACATTTTAAAAACTATAAAATATTTAAAAGTTTAATATCAACTTAAAAAACATATTTCCTTAATTAAAACAATAATAAAAATGTGTATTTTAATTAATAATAATGAACTATATTTACTACAGAAATAAATTTGTACTATTATTGAATATGTATTATGTAACAATTTTAATGTTGGATAATTAAGAATAAAATATATTATATTTAATATAATGATACCTATTCAGATTTATAGTAATTTTAAACAGTTAAAAACATAACATTATATGTACATTGTAGATATGAAAATAAGAAATTCTTAGAAAACTAAAATAGAAGTTACAAAATGATAGAATATACTTCATTTATATAAATGTTGAAATATGGCACAAAGAATAATTACATGAGTTTTATTTACAAGATAGTGTATACACTATGAATTTACTATAAAGCAGTGAAGGATAAAATTATAATTTATTTCTTGAATTAGATGAATTAGTTTTAAAATCTAAATGTTTTTCAATGTCATTTGAGAGTAATTTAAACAAATAATTAAAAACATTTTTTAATGATCTTATTCAACTCTTTGAAAACAGCATTTATAGGTTAGAGAATTATTTCGAGCATAAAATATATGTTGAGCTTGTAGAATACTAACTGAGTGCCAAATTTAAGATGCATATTCAAATAATATTATATATTAGACTAAACTACAGAAAAATATAAGACTTGAGCTGATTTGTCGTTGTAGATTTTTTTAAATTTACACGTGTGTTTTAAATGTTTTAACAGTCTTGTGAGGATCGATAATATCTCAGAAATTGAAATTAAGAAATTATAGGCCAACATATATTTTAATGTTTGAAAAAAAATTGTGAAACAAATAACTCAATGTCTTAAATGCAATGTGTTAAGTTTTAGAAATGAAATTCTATATATACCAATAAAATGGTAATTAAATATAATCAGGATAGTTATTGATACATTTTCTGAACTAAAATTTGCATACCATAATTTATTTTGTAGTTTATACACTTTTAGTCATTAAATTACAACAATTTCAATAGTTGCCTATCCCTGGTTTGAAGTACTACAAATAAGCTGAATTATGAGTTAGAAATAGTTAACACATGTATTTGAAAATTAAATTATTTGTATGTCAGTATGTATTAGTATTATTTAGTATGATAATAAATTAAATCATTGTAATTTTGTATGAGTAAAAACATACTACTACAGTTTGGACAGATCAATAATATACATAAGTACCTAATTATTATAAATTAAGTTTTTTTTTAGTTATTTATATTATTATAAATTGTTTATTTTGTATTTTTTTACATTTTTTATTTGTCATACAGTCAAGGTATTGTGATGAAATAAAAAGTAAAAAATAACTGTATATTATTATTTTGCATGTAATGTTTTATTGTTAGTATATTTATTATATTTATGCTTGTTTTTGCTATTTATGGTATTATCTTACTACAAATTTAAACCATAGAAATATATTTAATCCTTAAAAAACTGATTAAATTAATTTTTTTTCATAGATTTTAAAAATATGAAAATAATGGGAAATGTGTTGAAACAATGTGGTGCTTTTTTCTTGCATCGAGGAAAAAATGCACAAGACATTATATACCGATCAGTATTGTACACCTATGTGAAACACTTAATAACTTATGAAAGTTCGCCCTTACAGTTTTTTATTGAAGGTACACGCAGTCGATCTAATAAGTCTATTCATCCAAAGCTAGGTAAATTGTAACCAAAATATTTTTAAGTATGTATGTAGTGTATGTAATTATTGCTTTGTTTGGTTGGTTTTATAAGTTTTATGATTTTAGGTTTAATTTGTTTTAATACATTAGCTTAAAAGGGCATTTTAATTTAAACATTTTTTGAAAATTTCATGATATTAACAATTTAAAATTTTTATTATTTTCAGGGATACTTAAGTGTATTGTTAATGTTTTATTAAAAAATGATGTTCAAGATATCATAATTATTCCAATATCAATTAATTATGACCGCATACTTGAGGATAAATTATTTAGTTATGAACTTCTAGGAATTCCTAAACCTAAAGAAACAACGTTGGTATGCAATATAAAAATGTATTTATTTATTTATTTACATTGTAATTTATTGAATTGTATTTTTTATTGTATTTGAGGTTCAGAATCAAAATATCAAATATTAATACAGAAATTGTCCTTGTATAGTATTTAAGAAATTAAATTACATACTCTGTCTCAAAAGAGAATATTCAGTCGGTTAACTAATTGTTGTCAGTCCGGCCAATGATTCTCGTCATAGCTTCAGTATTTTGTCCTCGACACTTAAATTACATCATTTATGATGATCAAAAAGTGATTGTTCTTTTTTGAGACGGAGTGTAGTAATTTATTAGTATAAATTTATTACTATACTACTCTTTTTTCTTTAAAATTCCATTAGAAAAATACAGCGATTTTTTTTTTCTGATTTTATCATTTTTAGTTAAAATATAACATATTATAAGCTCCGTAATGTAGATATGTATAATAACTAATAAGTAGTACAAAATCAACCATTTCTATTTAAATGTGTTAAGAGCTATAAAGTTTTTTCCAAATCACACTTTCATTTATTATACAATTTGTACACAAGACTTTTTTTTTTAACCAGTTTTGAAAACAACTATTTTAATAAATAAAATTGAAGACATTTTAATGTCTTATGAGTATTTAGGCTGTGAAAATACAATATCTATTTCAAACCATTCAGCAAGTTAATTAAATTGGTGTCATACAATATATAGGTGCTACTAGACAAATTATAGGAGGTGCTAAATTGATGTATATTCATCTCACTAATTCACGTATCTCACACATAAATTTCAAAATGTTAATAACAAATTTTTGTAGCACAACTTCAACATTATTTTCTTTGTGTACATTAACTAATATTAAATTATACTTACTAAATAAATAATTGTCTTATTGTTTATTATTATTTATTACAACATAATTTTTACAAACAATATAACAAATACAAATAACATATGTTTGATATATTTTAAAAATATTTTCCTTGCTTTTGTACTGTACTTATATTACACTTATTTTGTTTTCATTTTATTGGATACATCCCTCACAATATTTAATATGGACAGTCAGCAAATTGTTGCTATAACATACTTGTCCTCAACCAATTTTTAGGTTATTGCCTACTTGAAAAACTGAATTCACATATTGTAGAACTTATTAGTATTATAACTTCAATTTGAAATAACTTGACCAGAATCGTCTAAGATTTTGTACGGGCTCATTGGTACCAGGAACTTAAGGGCCCTTTTAATAGACCAATGTTGAAAAAGGTTTAATAAAAACATTATAAGCTTATGTAGTATGATAACTTTATTTGTTACTATACATTAATAATTTTAAACCTTGTGTTATTGCACATAATGAAGCATTATTTATTTAAAATTACCATTTTTTTTTATAAACGGTCGTATTAATACGTTACAGGTTTTAATTTAAAATTGTAATGTCTATTATTCGGAGCCTCCAGCCAGATGGGGGTCCTTGGCTAGTGCCCTATGTGGGCCATAGAGTAAAGAGGGAACTGAACTTGACATTAAATAAAGAAAACATTCTTTTCTCACATTGTTTTCTTTATTATTTTTGTTTATAACAGTGGCCAATGGGTTGTTGAAATAGAGCTTGGGAGTTATTTATCACTTCTAAGCACCTCTTCCCACCAGTTATCTATGGTACAATTTTAATTTTCTAATTTATAAAAACTAATAAATAAGAAATGTTTTAACGTATATTAATATTACACATTAAATATTAATGCATATATATTTTACTATTATATACTATGATACAGTATTACAATGGTATATTAGTAATGTTATACTTTGTCACAAATAACTCAACAGTTAAGTAATATACCAGAGCTGAATCTTTTGTAAGGAATAATATAATATAATTTAAAGGCAATTAATGATGGGTGTCTTGTCATTTTTTTTCTGTCTAATAATGAAGATTTGTTCAGCATCAATTTAAATTTTGAAAATAAATCTATATTTGTGGCAATTATGTGCACTTTTTCACTAAAAATAAGTTTAAACATTTTTTTTAAACCAGGAGTATGGAAATTAAACTTCTAGCTCTTGATCCAAGGACATAATAAATATATGTATAATTTTTAAATTTTTAAATAAATCAATTGTATTTATTTTTTCAACAACTGAAAGTGCATTGATTAAGAGTGGACTTGGTATTATAAATCTATTATGTCTTACTTAAAAATCTGATATTAATAATTGTTTTTAGGGATTAATAAATAGCATTAAAAATATGGATGATCAATATGGAAATATTTATATTAATTTTGCTTCTCCCCTTTCACTTCAAAAATATATCAGAGATATGAACGCAAATGGGAAAAATAATGAAAATAATATTATATTAACTCTTGCTCATGAAATTGTTTATAGGTAAATAGTTTTCGATTTAAATTATGTACAGAATTGCAAGCAACAAATAATATAATACATTTGTTAAAATATTTATTTTTTTAGGCAACAACATAATATGATTTTATCATACTTTAACATTTTGTCAGTTGCACTGATTTATAACTTATCAAAAAATATGACTGAAGCTATTCATTTAGATGTAATAATAAATCAAGTAAGTTGGATAAGTGCACTATTTAAAAAATGTGGGGCTCAAATTGAAGTACAAGGTAAATATTACAATAATGCTCTTAAATATTCAATAGCATATACAACTATTATCTTATTATCTAACTATAACCCTAACACAATATTGGGATGTGTTAATTATACATTTTTACAGTTGCAATATAGGTACTAATATTCAATGAAATTACATACTCTAATATAGTACACTCTTGATCAATAAATAGTTTATAAATACCATAGGCTTAAAATTTTAAATCAACTTTTTCAAAAATGATTTAATACTAACAATTTTACAAAGCTGATAATTATTTAATTACTCCTAAGAATCAGTGTACATTTATAGTTAGATACTTTTCAATGTAAACATAAAAATTGAAAAATGTATTTTATTTTAAATAAAATATTTTTCTCAATCAAATAAAACCCATATATTTAAAAACAATTGGTACCTATAATCACTTATTTTTAATGACTTCAAGTATTTTTGAAAATATTTGTGTAAAAAATGTATTTCATATTTTTATGTTTAACTACTTAGAAATAAATTTGAATAAAATTAAAAGGCATGGCAATGCACTATATATTTTCTCTTTTGTGTAACCTAGCAAATGTGTGACCAGCATAGACAATCTTGTGTTCTTAACTTTAATATTTGAATGATTATATTAACTATCAAATTTAAAGTTAAGTAAATTATATTATGTGTTTGGTATGTTGGTTTTATTGGATAGTCTGAAATAAAAGTCCTGGAAAAAAAAATTAAGTGAACAATGTACCAAAATATTTTTTCTTGTACAGTTCTATAGTTGTACTTTGTATTTTATTGTCTAATGTAAACATATATATTTATTATCTACTGTAATATTTATTTTAACTCATATATTTTGATCCAATATTTTGTAAACTAGAAAATTCCCTAATTATAAACATCCGACATAGTCATAATATAGGTAACGGACTGTCCATGTACTAGTGATATCGGTCAGGTCCCCTCACCAGGGGGTCGCCGCTATAAGATTGAAGTATATTTAATAAAGGATATATCTTTATGTATATATATATACTAGCTGATCCTGTGCACTTTGTTGCCCGTTAAAAATGCCAACTTTATATGAGACTCAATGGTGATAATGCGAGCAGTATATTATGCCTACCTGCTTTGTATTGCGGACCCCGCTTAATGAGTAGTTTATATAAATAATATGTTTTATTTTGATTTCGGACAGGTTGAGCGGCTACAAGTGCATCTCAGCCACTTTGGTAGGCAATGTGTGAAAATTCAATTGTATGCATGCCTATACCTGATCTGCCCAATGAACCACTGCAGGCAACCAATAAATAAAATAAAATATCAATATCTATACTAAATTTATTTATATTTCTCCTATAACCAATAGCAACCGTATATAAACAAAAATTTTATTCATAAATCTTAATATCCTTGTTTGAGCAACTCCTAACCTATCAGATCCAATTGTGAATATAAACCATCCAGGGTGTCATCCAAATGCATACAAAAATATTCATTCAATTCGGTCCAGCCGTTTAAGAGGAGTTCAGTGGCATACACACATACAGAAAAATTATATATATAAGAAGATATATTATATAATAAGTTATAACTTTATTTGAGTCTTTGAATCTCTACATCTCTCTATCTCTCACAATCTTGTACAATTTCCTTCCATAGCTTTAAGATCCTCTCTTACTATGTATAATCATCTATTATATAATAAATTTTTTTTTATTTATTGAATTTATCTCGCCTCCTTACAGCTCTTAAGGTGTCCCCCTCAGGTTGAGAACCATTGTTTTAACTTAACTAAGTTATTTTTATATTTATTAACTACAATTAATTTATTATTATTTATTATATTATATACCATAAGTAATAAATAATAATACAAAAATATAATTTTTAAATTACATTAAAATACAAATTACAATATGTTTCAGGTATTGATATTACTAGAAGAATTATTGATACCATTCAACTACATCAACACTTTGTAACATTGAAGGATAATATTATACATTTTCAAAAAAACTATTTGAAACACAACAACATTTATCCAACTCATTTTTCAGGTAAACATCAATACATACTATCACATACAAAAAAAAAAACTATACAATATTAATTAACATGAACATTATATTCCTAACATAAATAAATGAAATTATAATATTTGTATTTTTCGGGAACTATTATATTAATATTTGTAGATTTTATTCCAAAAATTATCTTCAACTTAAATTTTTTCTATTACGATTACTGTAATTTAAAATAAATCTAGTATAATGTGTCTGTTGATAACATATAAATACTTTTAGATTTTGAGCAAGCAATACATTCATATAATTGGTTTTAAAATTAAGTCGTTTTTGGTTCAATAAAATCCCTTTAAGTTGCATGTATTTATTAGCTACATTGGAAATTAAACAAAAAATTAGAAAAATCCTTACCATTTTTTGGTCTGTTAAATATAGCTTAGAATTTCAACAAATAATTATTATCTACAATAATAAAAATAAATACATTTTTCAAACTTTAAACACTTGTATATGAAAAAATATACTTACTATGTTGAAAATAATATAATTTGTGATACCTATTTTTAATCATGAATCATGATTCATTGCGTATTTTAAAACTGTCCATTGGATATTCTTAACTTCTATCAAATACATATATTATTCTTATTATTTATAGATTAATAAAATATTAAATTATTTTATTTTATAGGAAATCTAAATTTTAAAAGTGAATTGTTCGATAATGCATTCCCGTTGATTTTAAATCAAATTTACGTCAATCCTACATTACACTTTATTATAAATATTGCATTTATAATTATAATTTCAAAATGTCAAATTATTTGGAAAAATGGTAAGTGATGAGTTGATAAAATATTTTATCTAAACCATTTAAATAAATAGATTTTATTAAATAACTATGTAACAGTTTTTAAACTTTTAAAAAAAGCCAGACAATTTTTTTAATAAGTTTAAATATAATTAATTTAATTTAATAATTTATTTTATTCCATTTAAGTTTACTTACCTTGACCCAATGTCTATCATTTATACAATCATCAAAGATTTGACATTGTCGGGTAAACCTGAATTGTTACTGGTACACTGGATTTTTATCGTCTGTATTTTTGCTTAGATTTCTATAAATGGAAAAACCAACCAAAAATGATTTGTTCTTTTATAACAAACAAATCAAATGCTTGTTTGGTACACTTATACTTTATGTCTTTATTTCTAAATTAATTAATACTAAGGAAATGTACATTTATGATACAGTTTCTACTTAAAATAAATATATTGTTTTAGAATCATATTAACTACCTATATTTTATATACTACTAGCCCCGCCAAATTGTATAACCAAAATCCCTGTCTATATATTATTATGCAACTTTACCTTCAATCAATTTTAATAAAGGCAATCGGTTATTTTAATTTAATTAAAAATCAAATAATTTGGATGTTCATTGTATTATAATATTATAATTTATAACTCAGTTAACTATTTTTTTTCATTTACATCAAAAATTAAGTTAACAACCATTTTGAGCATGTCAATAAAGTTAAAAATTAAATTAGCAAATATCATCAACTTAAGTTAAATTAATAAGTTTAAGTTAACTTAAAAAAAATGCATACAAGTTTATATGTAGCCGATCATGCATACATGCAACTATTGGATAGTATTAAGTACTGAAAATAAATAGTAAATAATACTGTAGCCAGCAACTATGTAATAAAGGGATGAATAACCGTATAAATGTTTAATATATATGTAGGTATATAAGATACCTACCTAGTAAATATAACATATATCTGTATATATATTTTTATGATTTTAATTAATATAATATTTATGTATAAATTATATTAAATTCATGATAATCTTAATGGTAACTAATTGGTAGTAGTATAATTGTAGGTTTATAAGCTTATAGCTATTAATTTCTAAAGGGAACTAATTTTTATTAATTCCCCTATATTATTAGTAATTAATAATTGTTATTTAATATAATAAATAATTTTTATCTATAAATAAAAATATAAAATTCTTGATAAATAGATATTTTTTTCTACTAGATTATATTTCCCATATTTTACAAAATTATGATTATTAAAAACCGTTACACAATATTAATATAAATAACACTTTTTCTGGGTAATAAAAAAAAAAAATAATCTTAATTGAGAACATAAAAAATTTAGAAATTGATTTAAGTTAATGTAAAGCAGTGTTTCCCAACCTTTTTACTACCACAGACTACTTTGACAATATTTTATAGGTCGCAAACCATCTCAATTTTACAAAAACTATAAAGACTTTGTTTTGCTCATTAACGATATAATACGGTTCCTCAATAAGTCGTAATGTTTTTCACTATTTAAAAAAAAAATATAAAGAAAATATCTATGGGTACCGCAATCCACTGGTTGGGAAACACTGATGTAAAAGCAAATGAGTTAAGTCAAAGTTAAGTTAATTAAACCATCCAACTAGTAAATTAAGTTAATAAGTTGAAATTAACTTATTAACCCATTAATGTCAGACCTTGGTTTTAATAGAATTCATACTGTAATATTTGCTTTATTTTAGACATCTTGGACTTAGAGGGAAAGTTTTTTTTATTAAGAAAATTATTTGAGTTTGAGTTTGTATTTTTTCATGGCTGTCAGAAAGAAGTAAGTCTGATCATTTTGCATCTATGTTTTTATTTATGTTCCCCCTACAATTTTATGAAATAAACTTCATACTCACATCAATATATCTAATCACACATTTTTTTGTAGGATTTTAAACATAGTATTTCAATTTACCTTCATATAAATGAAAAAGAGAAAGAACTACTTCGTTATCTAACAATCAATCCTTATGTAATATGCTATAGACTGATCTATAGTTGTTTGCTAAACGTAACTAATCTTACAGTACTTTAATTAATTAAATTATATTTTATTAAATGTATTGTAATTTTTAGGCTCCTCAAAAGATAATATCAGAGGAATTTATTTATAAATTAATTCATATGAAGGTTGAAGAATTACACACACATCCCTACGGTTTAACTAAAGATGTAATCAAATCTGCTTTAGATGGACTTCATACAATGGAAATAATTAAAAAATATAAAAAGTAAGATATTATAAAATATAACATTATATATTCTTATTTTATGGTGTATATTATAGACATAATATATGTTAATTATAACGATTTATGATTACTATAAAGTTATACATATTTGTGGCTAGAGATAGGTTGTTGAATTTTGGCATTTTTTTTAGATTCCAAATGGAGGTATGTTGATTTTACAATGATATGTTGGTTGGTTTTTTTGTGTTTGAATATAATTTTTATAGCAGAGGAAATATTTACTTCAAAAGTAGACAATTTCCACAACTTTTCAGGATTTGGGAAAAACTAAAATGGTTATGGAAACACAGGAATAGGTCTATACGTATTCATTTCAAGTACACACTTATATATACTTGAAAATGTAATAGAAGGCTTATTAAGTTGTTTTCAAAACAATAAAATATAGATTATTATTTTTATAAGCAATATTAAATTCAAATTTTGACGAATTTCATCAAAATTATTTTGTTGTTCAAAATTCTTAAAAATTGTGGGGGGGCAGGGCAAAATATTAAATACCTTACTATGAGCAACTCAATCATAAATTAGGGTAAATTAATATACAGTATACACACTTGTCACCTATTTATACATCTATTATACCTAATACTCGTATATTGTTATTTCAAAATCAAAATGATTCATCTGATATCAAATGCTTTTACATTTTTAATGATTAGGTTTAGAGTAATATATTATTATATAATATTATATTTATATTGATTAAACTAATAGTAATTGCTAGCTTTTTCAAATCATCTAATCCCCCTATCTACTTAACCCATTACCATAGACATATTATCCTTAAAAAACAAAGTAAAGAATAACTGCAGATACTTAAAATGTTCACTAAGAGTCTATACTATTATTTTCTATACATGGTATTAAAAATATCATGCTCTATGCATGGTCAGCAACAACAAACAAACAATTAATGAAAAACTGAGATTATTACCTCAAAATTGGTTTTAACAGAATTAGATTTTGGTTTTTGGTGTTACTCTAAAAAACTATACCGTAGATAAAACTGACATTTTCATAAAATGTTTATTTTTTCATTTTTTACATGATAATATTTTGACTCATTTTGAGTTATTTGTAGACATTTGAAGTTTGAATTTCTTTTAGTTTTTTATTCTATAAATGTCAATAAAATGTTATTTGTGGAGTCAAAAAGCTTGAAAATTTTTCACAAGGCTCCTCATCAGTAGTTTTAATAGTAATTGAGAATTTTAAAGATCTGTGTGAACAATTTTTTTTTTATTAG
Organism: Myzus persicae; assembly: GCF_001856785.1. Lineage (NCBI taxonomy): Eukaryota > Metazoa > Arthropoda > Insecta > Hemiptera > Aphididae > Myzus > Myzus persicae. Next base: position 556,938 of record NW_019100504.1, read on the forward strand.
AATTTAAAGATTTATACAAAATTAAATTAAATTTTGAAGGGTCTTTTTTACTGACATTTTAAGTTCGAATTTCGACAAAATTTTATATTAAAACCTAGAATAACTATTTCAGTTCATTTGTTGTAATTTAAAATATTATTCCTGGGTACTTTGACTATTAGTGTAAATTATTTTATTGTATACAGTATACTCACAATGACATTTTCAAAAACATTTTTTTGGCAAAATGTATTTAACCTACTGTAATACTATGCCTAATAGTAAAACCAATTACTTTAATCACAATAATATCACAGAATTTACTTGGTAATATATTATAGACTGATTAACCGTCTTTGCTCAGAATCGTGATACAAAGATTCGTATACAATGAATATTGAATTCAAATCTAACACATCCATTAGAGTAATTACCTAGTCTCTAGACACCTAATGTGCAGCAAAGTATTACTTAATTACTCTTATTTTATAAAGATTGAAATAAAACTGACTTAATTTGTCAAAATCACGAAAATTTGCTATTCATTTTGTCTATTATTGCCTATTATTCAACCTAACATATTAAAATAAATTACTTTGTAATGATATAAATATATTATAACATATACTTTGTAATATAGGTTGAGCCAGACCGTCTTTTTTCAGAATGGTTTTTTTTATATGCAATGATTTATCAATAAATTTAAATTTAACACATACATTTCAGTGATTTGCTCAATTAGAAAATATACTTGACAACTACTGCACAGTAGAGCTGTCACCTACTTTCCACCTTTTTTTGAATTTATTATTTAACAAATATTATGAATTTAACTAAAAAATGTGGGTCCAGCATGTAATGGTAGCATATCATATTGTAAACAATAACAATTATTAAAAAAATCAAGTATCATTCAGTAAATAAAATTTATAAAATTAGATAGGTACCTACCTATTTTTATATTTGTTTGATTTGTTTTAACTATAAACTCTTAATTTATAACTGTAACTTTTAGTATTACCTAACTATGTTAGCCAGGGAGGGTTTTAGCATCCTCTAAAAATGGCCCAGCCCCCTCACCAGTCCACCTACTGAAAAATGTAACAAAACATCATATTTTTTTTTATAAGAGTTAAATTAGTAATTTTATCAACTGTTATTTTTTAATAATGTTTATTGTATTCTACAATTTCAACAAGGTATGTAACACAAATCATTGCCTACAATTCGAGTCAATCAAATTTATCTGCTCAATACTATAAATACAATCATTTTAATTTATATTTATAGAACAAAAATAAAATAAAATGGTCAGATGTGTACAATGTTGTTTATGTAGTTATTTTAAGTCTGTGTTAAAATTTCTTTGTTCACATAAAATAAAAATTATATAACCATATAGGCAGTATCATTAAAACAGTCTTAATTAGGTAGTCAAAAGTGACGTATAATCTATTTAGAACTTAAAATAAAAACTACCGTGTGTTATAAAAAGTTAAATGTGTGTTTTTGCACTAAATTTAACACAATTTTCAAGTTTGAAACTATAGTCAAAATGATAACATTACTGTTATTTGTACATATAGTTGCAAATTTGAACACATTATTTAAAATAGCATTAACAAATCTATCAGCTTGACTACTTGTTAGAAAAATCTCTCTGCTATAGGAAAAATAAAAACTTAGCATTTGACAATAGACAAATATACATATTTACCAATTAGATGTTAATAAATAAAGGTTTTGTTTGCAATAGTGTTTTTTTTTTTTTGGTTGCAAGTTTTTACCTTTGTCTAAAATGGTTATAATATTTAATATTACACCTAGGTATTCAATGTATGTTTACAACATTATTTGTGTTACTTTTAGTCATTTAAGAGTTATTACTTATTACATATCTGTTTCTTGTTTTTTAATGTAACTAATACACTTTTCTTATTATGTTAACACATTTTTTTTATTTTGCAGTAACGATACAATATTATATGAAATAAATACAACTTTAATAATGGAGTTGGTTCAAATATTTGGTAAGATATTTTCTTTAATTAAATATATTTAAAGTTATTTTCTACCTATTTTATTCAATATGTATACAATATCATTTATGTAGTTTTTCTATTTGCAAAATATTTGAAGTATCTTCAACCTTAAAATATTTCATAATTATACTTTGGTCTAAAAGCCAATGATATCAAAACATAAACTATACCAAAGTAAACATCTTTGTAATCAGTAGCAAAACAAAAGTGGTCTTTTAGAAGCAGTTGCTTTTCGATTTTTTTTTTAATATTTAGGGATGGGTAGGTGCTTAATATGAATTTGAAAATAAATTACCTACTAATTGATTATTATGGTGAGTAAAGAGTTATAGTATTACTAATAATACTTGTGTTTATTATAAATTATTAGTGAGAGGATGGGTTGGTGGTAGGTCAATTTTTGGTTGCTTATGTGTTATTTTAGGTTTGTTTTGCTGTTTGTAATATAATATTAATCTTTATATTTTATTTATTTTGATTCTAGATAATATTATATCAAATGAGAACAATTTATTGAAATCAAACATTTAATCAAAGATTTATTTAAGAATTAAAAATAGATACATTTCTAACTATTATAAGTTAATTCTACCTATTAGCCTATTACTTATAGGCACTTATTTTATTTAACTACAAATATACTTAACTATGTATAAATATGTATATTGAATGTAATAGAATAGTAGGTGTTGTATGAATGCTGATATGACAAATGTTAAAAAGTTAATAAACACTAAATGCATTTTTTAATTTGATTTGTTTTCACTTAATAACTAAGTGCGTTCCTATAAAGGTTTTCCTACAGAATAATAATAAACGAAACCACTGCAGTAGTTTTACTATACTGACATTCTAGTAACACAACAGTCCATTTTCTTAAGAATTTAATTGGATGTCAAAGCATCTGAATACATTTTATCTATGTTAAGTGTGAACAGAGAGAAAACAAACAGTAAGCTGACATCCGCATACTGCTGTGAAGTCAAGTCAATGGTTGTAGGAAAAACAAATTGTCTAATAAGTATGCATTGTGCAGTTATATAAGCACAACACACTCATTGTAGTTACTATGTGTAAAAATAGTAATAATGTTAGGGAGGTATATTATTTGTTTATATTCGATTACATACCAATGTACGTTCGATTTTGCTGTAGGTATACCTAGTGTTTGGCAAGTTCCTTATAAAAAAAGAATTTGTTCTTTTCCCGTTTAAAAAAAAAATAAATCCATTCCCTTCTTTGTTCTATAAAAAAAAAAGAATTATTTCCTTTATTGTTCCTTAGCAAAATGAAGAAATTCCTGTTTTAGTTCCAAATAAAATTAAAAATTCTTGTATTTTAATCATCAATGTTTTTTTTTCATATATACTTGAATGGTACTTAACTTTTTAATTATACTAATACATACCTACAAGTAGATTTATAATTTATCATTTAATTTAAGAATATAATATTGAATATTTTTTTTTTCATCTATATTTATTATTTTTTAAACAATATAAATTAATATTAAGTTATACAATTAACTTCAATACTTGATAACTATCACTAATTGGCAATATACGCGCTAAGAAAAAATATATTTAAATTAAAATTATTTACATATCTGTGTGAATTGGAACTCAAACTGATTTCAAAAATTTCATTACTTTTTCTTGAAAAAAACTCGTTCATTTTCTCGTGTTTTTTTTTATTAAAAAAGGAATTTGTTCAACGTGTAACTTCTTAAAAAGGAATTCGTTCCAGTAATCAGTTCCTTTTGGCACTCGTTTCTTCCAAACACTATTATATACGCAGGGATGGGCAAGATACTCAAAAATCTTTATCGCGATACTAGATACTAGATACTTGGATTTGGAGTATCGAGATACTAGATACTCGTAATTACATTTTAAGTATTTAGATACTCGATGCATTTGAAAAAATTAGTCATACCCTACGATGCAATGCAAAGGATTTTTTTTAAATTTTATTGATACACAATTAGGTAGGTTGTGAATCTAGACAAATGTATTTAACTTTAAATTTCCAAATATTAGTTGAGTATAAATATATTATGATAAGTCAATTATTGTTAAATTACATTAATAAATAATAATAAAAATAAATAATATAGATAGCCAGATAGGTATCATACCATATTCTTATTTCTTTTTAAAAATACTAATTTTTCAAAAGTATTGTCGGATAATTTATTTTATTTATTCCTGGTAGAATTATGATAAAATTAATTTTTTAAAGTATCGAGTATTTTTTGACAAAATTATTTTGTGAAATACTCAATACATTATCTAATATGTATCGCGATACAATATACTCGATACTTCATATAATTGTATCGAGATACAAGATACAATTGTAACTATGATACGTATCTTATAGATAGGTACTTGTATTGAAGAATGACGAAGATACTGCAAAACTCTGTATATACGATATTATTTTAATCAATACCTACATACAGTGCATCATATAGCATAAATATTTTACATTTTTTGATTGAGCTGAAACCAAAAGCTATATATATAGTTGATACTTATACAATAGTGTTCTAATCTATCTTAGACACATATACAATTGTAAATTATAATATGTATACATGTATTGTATTAAATATTAATGTAGATATATATTTTAGCGAATGAGAAAATAATTTCAGTTCAAACTAATTGAGCTAAAACTTGCTGAGATGATTCTAATTATATTGGTGCATATAGCATGCCCAGGCTTGAGGCAGACAGATGTCGTTTTGAAATATCGAAATTCGGCTAGAGCGTATAGATGGTATTGTGCGACCGTGCGAATATGTGATGGTTGTACGCTGATGAGCGACTGCTGTAGCACGGGCTATGTATTTTATTTTACGACTAGCCTTGTAAGCTTACACTTACTACTTACACAATACACAAATAACGCTTTTCAAAAAGTTAGCAATAGGTCGATGTAGTACTTACTTTCTCTTTCACTAGGGGTGTCTCCAGTGACATGGTAGGGGGGGGGAAGTAATCATTTTCAGAAAACTTTCAATATTATGGCATGTTTTAGATTCTGAGCTCAGTGATGTATATATTCATATTACAATGGTATGTGTTTTTTTTCTTTCATTTTTTAGGTTCTGAGCGGAGCAACGAATATTAATTTTACGATGTTTTTTTATTTTAATTTTAAAAAACTTGAAAATGCAATACAAGGTTCCTCGTAAGTTATTATTAGGAGAAATTTAAAAAAAGTTTAACGTATCCACAACAATTTTTTATGAGCGTTTGAATTAAAATTTTCTACAAAATTCGTGGAAATCACGAAAATTAGCAAATTATTTTGAGTGAAAAATTCATAAAAATTGTTTTTTTTATATCTAAGATTTAAAAATGTAATACAAGAACAAGATTTCTTAAAGCTTTTTCAAAAAAAAATTTCCACCGAAAAGTCAAATTAAACTTTTATGAGCATTTGAAGTTGAAACTTTTACAATACATTGAAATACATTGGATATTCACTCAATTTTTCATAAAGCGATTTTCTTATTTTGTTGTAATTTAAAAACAAATATTTTTAGTCACTTGAAATTTACACCATATAACATTCTATCAATTACTATACTTGATAACATTTTCAATTTATTTTTTCTCTTTGTGAGCTGCTTACAGACATTTTAAATGTTCAGTTTTTTCTTGTTATGTCAATAAAATGTTATTGATTGGGTCAAAAAACATGAAAATTTAATACACGTCTCTTGAAATATTGTTGCAATAGCAATTGAAAAGTATTAAGAATACAAACCTATGTTTTTGTTTTATTATCATTTAAAGTTCAAATTTTGACAACATTTCTCGAATTGAAAAATGATTTTATAGTTGAAAATTTATTCAATGATCAACTTTTATAGCTAGGATTGAAAATTTAAAACAAGGCTCATCTATGTTAGTAGTTCATTCTCTAACCAAAAATTCGAAAAATAAACATAAACACTGCTTTTTGTATGGTTCTTTTAAGTTTCAAATTTAGACAAAATAACATATATCAACATAAAGAATTACGATTTTAGTCATTTTGTTGTAATTCGATTACAAAACAGACAAATTTTACATAAGTTTATTTAATATTTTTTCAGCATCACTCATAATTATTGAATAATATTAATTCAACTAACCGGCTAGTGTGGCTACCGTATACTATTAATAAGTAGAGCTATAGGATTTTAGTGACTTTTGCATTTTTTTTCTTGGTATACAGTTTTAACCAAACACTAAATTTGTTTCGTGATATAAAAATTTTAATTATAATTATAATGTATAATTTTAATTTTGCATTTTTAACTTTTAAATTCATTTTTACAAATATTACGTTCATTATGTGTATTAAAACTATTTTTGTTTATTTTAAGTTTTTTTAATATGTGGTGTATAGGTCACCTCAATTAGTACCTATGGTACCCTTATAAAAATAGTACCTTTGAAGTTACATCGACAATATACCATAATATTATAGCTGTTATACCGGTTTTCGATAAAATTGTTGTCCCCTGACGGCGAATCGGGAAAGTTGAAACTATATTAATAAAATAATATTAAAAATATTTTATAAATGGTATATTTTTGTCGATCAACTGAGTTGTCAGAGAATTGGGATTCGGTTAATTAAACTCACAAATCAACTCAAATTTGAATAAATTTGTTTAATATACTTCTTAAAACAAATGTTTACCTTTTTTGTGTTATATAAAAAATGTATAAATAATAATTAATAATAATATTTATTTTAAAAGTAAATTTTTTTCGCTCATCTAAGTATAGTTTTTGATCATTTTTACAGTTTTTAGGTTATTTTTGCATTTTTTAAATGCATTTTTGAGTATTTTTTATGTCATTAAAATCCTAGCTCTATAATAGTAAATAATAACAACGTAACATATCATGATTCCTCGTAAGTTGTTGTTAATGGTAATTGAAAAAAAGTTGATTGAAAATATCCACAATAATGCTTTATGAGAGTTTGAATTAAGATTTTTAACTATTATGAAAAAATTTAATTAATAAAAAATTTGAGAACTATTTTGAGTTAGAAATTCATAAAAATGTTGCTTTTTTTATCTAAAATTTGAAAATTGAGTGTAAGATCCCCGCCTCAGTTATTCTAGATTTAACAAAAAAAAGTTTACGGGAAAGTAAAATTAAATTTTTTACGAGCGTTTGAAGTTAAACATTAGATGTTCACCGTAAATTAACAAATTGTCATACAATGTTTTTCTTATTTTGTTGTGATTCAAAAAATAATAACCATAAATACTTGAAATTTTCATCAAATTTTCATTTTATCATTTTCTTTACATGATAACATTTTCAAAATATTTTGACTTGTTTTGAGGTACTTATAGGTTATAGACATTTTTAATTTGAACGGTTTTTAGTTATTTATTCTATAAATGTCAATAACATTTTGCCGTTGGTTCAAAAAACTAAGAAAGCTTGATAATTTAATACAAGTTTTCTCATAAGCCGTTTATAAATTCTTAAGATCCTTATAAGTACCATTTTTTAAGTATTTGAAGTTCAAATTTTTATGAAATTTAATGAAATCTCGAAAATTTTGAAATTATCTTTTGTGGTTAAAAATTATATTATGTTCAATTTTTATAACCAAGAATCGAAAATTTAAATCAAGGATTCTCATAAGTAGTTCATACCGCAAGCAAAAAATATGTAGACATGGTTAATTTTTACAGACAAGTTCAAATTTGGACAAAATTACATATTTCAGGAAAGATTAATGACTTTAGTTATTTTGTTGTAGGTAATTGAAAAGTATTATTCATGGGTACTTAGACTTATAGAGTAGGTATATTATTATTAGTTCTGTGAATTTAATGCACTAAAGAACCTAAAAAAATTAAAAAATTTAGACTATACTCTATTGTACTAATGGCTAATAGAAAAATAAATTACTTTAATACAATATACCTATTTAGTACTTGACAATTCTTTTAAAGTACTACTCATATTCTATAATTAATATACTTATACACACCTATTCATTATTATGTTTAATGACTTTTTGTCATTCAAAAATCGAACTTATTTATTTATTTGTATTTACATTTTTTACATTATTTAGTTTTAGTATAAAAGTACATACATGGCACACTAAATAAGTAGGTAATTTACTTAACTAATGTTACATACAATAAAGTAGGTACCTATGTATACATGGTAAATGGTAATCTAACCAACTTATTTATACGAGTATCAACGCTTATTATTCAGAGGCCTCTAATGGAGCTTACAAATATTACAAATACTCGTTGATGCTGTACAGCAACCAGTCGGTATTATATTACAGAATTATAAAAATTAATTTTTTTACATAGCGGTGGTTTAGTTTTTGATCGAATACCATAGTCCATTAAAATAATTTTTAAATTTTATTAACATTTGGGGGGGGGACTACAGCCCCCTCAGCTTCCCCCCTGGCTACGCCACTGAGATGTGGTGCCTTACCGAGAAAATCTCGAATTTCCTATGCGCCTATCCACGCATCACCCATGTATAAGCATGACTATATTGTCATGTCAAAGTAAATTATACTAAAAACAAATAAATAATGTAAAAATAAATCATTACTATTCTAATGTATTGGTACGAACAAAGTAATTAGTAGACATAAATAAACGATAACATTTCATAAAGTACATAAATTTGAAATTGTGGCACAGGCCAGATAAAAAAAGTACGCGGGCGGAGGCGGGCCGCCAGTAAAGTTGCCCATCCCTGCTCTTACAGTTTACGAACAATTATTGTGTACAAACGATATAATATATTGTATATACCTACCCTGCAGTCACCCTATATCAGCATGACGTGTTTATTATTATTATTATTATTTTTTTGTAATTCAATCAATACACTCAAAAGCCGTGCCATATACTACGATTCTGACATTTCGTTCGAGATTGAACCTCCATCGCGATTATTCGTAATACATTGGTAAATAGGTTACGCCGTCTTTCCAATTCCTACGTTCGTATTCGGAAATCGCGAAAAAATGAAACATTTTTTGTAACATCAAATTGCCGTTTTGCCAAGTAGAATCGGACGAGCGAGATACATGGACAATATTTCGTAGTAGGCAGTAATGCGGCAGCAATAGACATAATAGTATAAATAAATATATCTAAATGCCGACGAAGCTTGCAAAGTCGAGGTTGGGGACACACAACGCTTGTGACAATTGTCGTTTTTGCTTGGAGGTTCAATACCCCATCTCCTCCACTACTACACCGCGTCATTTTTATCACTAGTAATAGTAATAGATCTACAAGGGACCCATCTTGATTTTTGTTTACGTGATTATGGTTCATTATTATTATTATTAATTTTTTAAATAAAATAAACGCGAAGTGAACATATTATGTTTTTTTCGGGAACCGAGGTAGCCAAAAAGAACTAAACGTTTCACAGTTTCGCATTAATATCAAACAATGCATATCAAACAGGTCAGTGCACGTTACAATAATGTTAATTTGTTTATTCACGCGTACTACATACAATTGCGTTTACACTTATTTCATTGGATTTTTTTATACTCCGAGCAATCGATTCGGTGGAAACTTGAAACGCAATTCGTTTGCATTAGATGTTGTTGTTACTTAAGTCTTGTATTCGAACATTTTGAATAAAAAAAATAACACAATGTAATACAAATACATGGTGTTGTATTATAATATGTTTCAACTCGGTCTTAACATAAGGTGCATTGTAGAACAATATCTATTTAAATTTGGTGTACATTTAAGATCGAAGTGTACACAAATTTTGATTGTGCATCGAAAAGTTGTTTTCCATTTGAAATCTATCAAACATACGATATTAACGTATTTTAATCGGGCAACACTATCATTTTATTTTAATTTGCATTATCATCTACCATTTCTTTAATGCACATGCTATAAAAACTGTCGGAAGTGTTGAATTTTGTTACATTGTGAAGTTTGTTATTACATTAATACCTACGACGTATTAGGTTCAATATTTTTAATGTGTTGTATTTATGACGGGCAACGATTATTGAACATACATAATCACTGTGAAAAATAGTGGTATTTTGAGTATAGGATTATTATATAGTTGCGTCACAATAATCTAAATTTTTTTGGTATCTCTTGATGTTGTATATAATGTTTAACTTATAAATATATAAGCAAAATTAATTTTTATCCCCTTTAACTTTTGGACAGTTTGAATCAGACTCAACTTTTAAAACTCAACTTTAAAGTCTTTCACAGTCTTTATTTCATAAGTGTTGCCTCCTATGAACTGTCTATAAGATTAATTAGTAAACTTGTTCATGTTTAAGCTTGGCCTTAGCTTTATTAATATTTTATAAACAAATATATGCACCAATAACATTTGAAATAAATGTCAAAGGTTGACTGTTTTGAATTCCAAAATATTAATCAATTGTAATTAATCAAAATGTTGGGAGCAGTTGTTTTTAATATTTGGAATTGTTACAGACATTCTGTTCTCGAATTTCTCAAATAATAGAAGGGAAAAGAATTAAGTAACATTTTAGTAATCCCACAAAACTAATATAAAAAAAAAAACATTTTTCTAAGTGCTTCGGTTATAGATAAAATTAAAGTTTGGTGATAGCTTCAGTATAAAAAACCAAGTTTCATATTCAACTGGGTGTTTTTATCTATGTTATATTTTATCCCTTTATGTATCAAAAAGTTTGAGATAACTGTTTGTCATTTTGAGTTTAGGTATTATTGTAACATTACTAACCCATTAAATTTAATGAACAATTTAAAAGTAGGTAGGTATAATTTGTAATGTTAAATAGTAAATACATTTGATTAAATTAGATTTGATAATGTTTTGGTTTTGCCAAATGAAATTAATTACTTAACTTATAAGATAGCTTTTCACATTTATACATTTTTAGTATAACTCAAATAATATGATACATAGGTAATATAGATTATTTATTGTTAGAAGGTGCTTACCTATTTATATTTATTATTTACACTTAACCTTTTACAATTTTATTTTATTAAGTAGTGAAATAAGTAGTTAATATGTATTTTAACATACTAATATTTAAAAGTATTTCTTATATTTATAGTATTGTATTATAATATATAATTATTTAATTATACATTTTAGGTTATAATACATGGTTTTAAAAGCTATAGGGAGCAAACTGTAGTTGAACCATTTGACAAGAGACATAATGTTGTTGGTATGTACATGGCATGCATTATTATTTTTGAATATGTTTTTATGATTAATTATTTCATTAAAGCTAAAACAAGTGTATAATCTTAAACAAAATTAATCATTTTTTTTTTTTTTGATAATAATTTGTCTACAATTCATCTAATATTTTCTCATATATTAAGTTAATAATTTTTACTTTTTGAAGAATAAATACCTTTTCTTATTTTTTAGTTGGCCGTAATGGATCTGGAAAAAGCAATTTCTTTTATGGTAAATTATTTGCCTAAAACTGATAACTAGATTATTATTTAATATATTTTGTTAATTTTAGCTATACAATTCGTGCTTAGCGATGAGTTTTCACATCTTCGTCCTGAGCAAAGACAAGCATTACTTCATGAAGGCACCGGTCCCAGAGTTGTTACAGCTTATGTAGAAATTATCTTTGATAATACTGATAATCGTTTACCAGTATGTTGAAAATGTTCTTATTTTATTGTAATAAGGTTTACATATTATACTTATTATTGTCTTATCTATTTTAGATTGAAAAGGAAGAAGTTATTTTAAGACGAGTTATTGGAGCAAAAAAAGATCAGTACTTTTTAAATAAGAAAATGGTCCCTAGATCAGACGTCACTAATTTATTAGAGTCTGCTGGATTTTCTCACTCAAATCCATATTATATTGTCAAACAAGGAAAGGTATCATCACTATAATTTGTATACTGAAATTAAATATAGTATTAGTAACTCTCCTAACATTTATGGCAGATAAACCAAATGGCTACAGCGCCAGATTCTCACAGATTAAAGCTTTTGAGAGAAGTTGCTGGTACCAGAGTTTACGATGAACGTAAAGAAGAATCAATTGACATATTAAAAGGTAATATAAATTTATCTCAGGAGTATAATATCTTAATTCATAGATAATTATTCTCTAATAATTTAATAAATTACATTTTAGATACTCAAACTAAACTGGAAAAAATTGTTGAGTTTATTAAAACAATTGAAGAACGATTACAAACTCTCGAAGAAGAAAAAGAAGAATTGAAAGAGTATCAAGTTTGGGATAAAAAAAGAAGGACATTGGAATTTTGTATTCATGATCGTGAATTGAAAGACACTAAAAGAAAGTTGGAAGAAGTAATTATTAAATTTTGATGTTATATTATCATTATGAAAGATTTAAAATTTAAATTAAAAAAAAATATATTGTTTGTTTAGTTGGATGGCAAAATAAATAATTTTGATGAAGAACAAAAGCGACTTGCTTCGAAAGTTAAAGAAGCTACTGATCAAGCAAAGAAAGCAGCCAAACATTTACGTGACGCTAAACGTGAAGTACATGCTGCAAAAGAAGAAAAAGAAACTTTAAGTTTAGAACAACAAGAGTTAATTAAACAAAAAACAAAATTAGATTTTACCATAAAAGATTTAACGGATGAAGTAGATGGAGATAATAATTCAAAAGTAAGATTTAAAAAAAAAGATGGAATATAAAATGTTAAATATTTTTCTGTAAATGTATAATTATTGTTCTGTATGTTTTAGGAAAGGGCAGAAAAAGAATTGAAAAAACTTCAAGATACTATTAAAGCTAAAGAGTCAGAACTTCAAGAGTTAAAACCAAAGTATGAAGCTCAAAAGAAGAAAGAAGAAGATTGTACTCGGGAGTAAGATGATTATAATTTTTAATATCCTCTTAAATTAAAATTTCACATCAATGATAATTGATATATTATAAACATAATTACTTAATTTTAGACTTGCTTTAAAAGAACAAAAAAGAAAAGAACTTTATGCTAAACAAGGAAGAGGAAGTCAATTTACATCAAAAGAAGATCGTGATAAATGGATTCAAAAAGAACTTAAGTAATAAAATGTTGTAAACATTCAAGTTTATTTTGAAAGTTAAAAATTTTAAGATTCGACACTCTTTCTGTTTGAATTTTTTTTAAAAATTTTAAAACCTTTCTATTTTAATTTTACCCATAGGTCTTTAAATAAACAAATAAAAGACAAGAATGAACATAAAGACAAATTAACTGATGATTTAAAAAGAGATGGGGAACGGCAGCGTGAATTAGAACATCAAATTCAGGTATTTTGAGACTTAATTGTCATTTAATATTGATACTTGAACTTCATTATAATACTTCAATTGATATAGAAAATTTCTTTTGGAGGCAATTTATTTTGCAACTATTTTTTTAAATGTTTAAAACACAATCTTTGTAACATGGAGTATATGTTTATTACAATACTTAAATAGTTTTAATAAGTTTTTAAAAAATATTTTTAATCACACCAACAGTACCATATTATAAATGTCATCTTGAACTTTTAGACTAACTATATCTTAATGTTATTTAGATGAACTCCATTGAATTAGAAAAACAAAGAGTTGCTATTGATGAATATAATAAAAAATATTATGAACTGAAAAAAGCAAAAGACCAACATCAAAGTCAGAGAAAGTAAGTTTAACCGTACAAAAATTTAACATATTCGTGTCAAGTTCATGAGAAAAATAGTATCCTGTTGGAATTAATTTAAGTATAGAAATTATTTATTAAAATTAATTTGTGATTAGTGAGTTGTGGCGTAAAGAAAATACTATTCAGCATAGTTTGTCATCACTGAAAGAAGAGTTGGCCAAGTCTGATCAAGCACTCCGCAGTATGGCTGGAAAAGTAATTTTATAGTTTTTTAAATATAGAGCAATGTGTACAAAAATGTACAAACTCATTTATAATTTTTTTATAGGCTATTTTAAATGGAAGAGATAGCGTGCGTAAGGTATTAGATGTATTTAAAGAAAAAGGCGGAGCTCACCTTGATCTTGCTACACAATATTATGGACAAGTAATTGAAAATTTTGGATGCGATCAGAGTATTCAAACTGCAGTAGAAGTCACTGCAGGTGGAAGGTGATTAAAAAATTTCACTTTTTTCGTTGTCAAATCAATTTTATGCTATATTTATAAGGCATCTTTATAAATTTTCAATATGTTATAGATGTTTATATTTTATCTTTATGTATATTTCCCATGTAAGAATGGTTTAAAATTTTAAAAAAATGTCTAGGCACGCCCCTAGTTTTAATGAATAAATACAATTTTCTTTAGATTAGGGTATAAATTTTATTTAGTTATTTAGCATAAACAAATCTTGTTTTTAGGATGTTTTTCCATATTGTGGAATCTGATAGAATTGGTACACAAATTTTGAAAGAAATTAATAATCAAAATTTACCTGGTGAAGTTACATTCATGCCGTTAAATAGATTGACTGTACGAGATATAAGATATCCACAATCCAAGGTTAATAAACATACATTGATAATTCATCTTTTTTTAAAGAAAGCAAATACAATTTTGGTTTAAAATTTTCTAGGATGCACTTCCAATGGTCAGTAAGCTTAAATATGAACCTCACTTGGATAAAGCCATGCGTTTTATATTTGGTAAAACATTAATTTGTCGAAATCTAGAAATTGCTACTACAATATCTAAGCAAAGTATGCTTGATTGTATTACAATTGATGGCGATCAGGTGAATACATTTTATATGTGCTAATGTGTAAACAATTTAAGTTAATTTTATTTAAACATAATTATAAGCATGTTTCTCTAATCATTTTTTTCTTTGTGTAAAGGTTTCTTCTAGCGGAACATTAACAGGAGGATATTTTAAAAATATGCGTTCAAAGTTGGAAATTCAAAAACAACGAAATGATTCAATGAGCCAAATAAAAGAAGCTGAAGAAGTACTTTCTGTTTTAAAGACACAATTGAATGAAGTTGAGGTCAATGTCAATGTAGTTATGTCTGACATGCAAAAAACTGAAACGAAAAATAGTAAATCTAAGTATGTATTTAATTATTAGTATAAATATATTTCTGTATTCAGTTAAGAAAATTGATTCAGTTGTTTAGATATCAATATTTTTTATTCTTGGCATTTTTGTAAATCCTTTAAGTAATTAAAAATACATACATTTTATTGAGCTAAGTTATAACATTGACTTATTTATGGAATATATTTTTCAGAGGTAATTTTGACAAATTGAAAGGAGACATAAGACTTATGAAGGAAGAACTTGTTGGGATTGAAAGATACCGAGCTACCAAGGAAAGGTTGTTAATACAAGCGGCATCAAATTTAGAAGCCATGCAGACCACCCGTAGTGGTTTAGAATCTGAACTTCATCAGGTACTCATTTTGTTTTTAGATATTATTTAGTTAACAATGATATGGTAAATTAGATAACATTATTCTTGGTTTTATTTTCCTTATCTATTTTATGAAATTGAATTCATTAATTTTTTTAAGGGTATCGAATATCTATAGTTCAACTATATACCATTAAAAATAATATATTTTTTCAGTTTATTCAGTATATAGTTATGAATACCGTAGATTTATTAATTCTATTTTATTCCCTTATGCTACAATTTTGCAACCATATAAACTTTTCTGTGAAATATTTGTACATTTGTATAGTATGGAATGAATATGGCTTTAAAAATAAATGAGAACAACAATTGTTATTAATTAATATATGTAGAAATAAAATTAAATCATTGTTTTTAGTATAGATTTTAATTTAATTGTATATTATTAAATGTTTAATGTTTAGTTATTTAATATATAATGATGAATAAGCAAAATTAAACAAATTATAAATGCAATAATTTTAATTGTTTTAATCTATAAGGAACTTATGGCTCAACTTTCTGTTACTGATCAAAGAGAAATGGATAAATTAAATGATGATATTCGTTCACTTACAATGGAAAATAAAACTGCCTTTTCTACTCGTATGAAATTGGAAGCAGACAAAAATAAACTTGAAAACTTGTTAACAAACAATTTGATTCGTCGTAGAGATGAGCTCATGCAGGTTTGTTAAGGAATATTTTTTTAATTTATAATTTTTATTAATAACCTGTAATTTTTTAAAGGCATTGCAAGAAATATCTGTTGAAGAACGTAAACGGACATTGGAAAATAACAAAATGGAAGTACAGACCGTTAAAAAAAAATTAGAGGCATTAAATGCTGATATCAAAATCGATGATAAAAGAGTACAAGAAGCTGTTAAAAAGGTAATGTGGATTTTAGTAGAGCTTAATTGTAACAAAGCGTTTTAAAATAATGTTTTTTCTGAAGATAATATCTATTCGAGTTGCATAAGAAATCTAAATATCTAATGAATTACTATTGAACTAATCCCCTTGAACATGATAGTAATCTATGATTTGATGATCTTTCTGTTTGAATTAAGTGAGACATCCAATGTATTCAACTATTCTATTTTATATACATCCAGGAGCTTGGGTATCAATGATGTTATAGAAATTTCAATGAAATCACCTAAACTATATTTATGGTTAACTTTCCAAACAGCTTAAACTATCCAAATAATTTATAATTTCTTATCTATTTTGTATAACTGCCATATCTGGATCTGATTTTGTAACATACTTTATGTATCTGGGTACCTGCTGTCTGCCTGTTGAATACTAAATAAAT
The DNA here is from genome assembly GCF_001856785.1 of Myzus persicae. Classification (NCBI taxonomy): domain Eukaryota; kingdom Metazoa; phylum Arthropoda; class Insecta; order Hemiptera; family Aphididae; genus Myzus; species Myzus persicae. The sequence continues at coordinate 573,720 of NW_019100504.1, forward strand.
ACTATTGTTGATAAACTAATGTTACCTGTTATAATCTAGCAAAAAATGTGTCAAGAAGAATTAGAGAAGTGGAAAATATTAGAAAAGGAAGCTCAAGAAAAATTAGACAATGAGTCCAAAGACTTAACTAAAGTATCAACAAAGCAAAATATGTTAAGGCAAAAATTGGATGAATGCCAATCCAAAATTAGTGACCTAGGAGCTCTTCCTAATACTGAACTCATTACTAAATATATGTCTTATTCGTCTAAAAACGTAAGTATAATTATATTATATTACATTATGCTTTTAATGCTTTTGTAGGTAACCGCATATTTTTATATTTTTTTTTTCAGTTGTTCAAAGAACTTGAAAAAGCTAACAGTAATATTAAACGCTATGGTCATGTTAACAAGAAAGCTTTAGACCAATTTATTAGTTTTTCGGAACAAAAAGAAAAATTGGTATCCAGAAAACAAGAACTTGACCGCGGGTAATTATTAATTTATTAATTAAAATATATAATCTTCAACAGTAGATAAAGTTTTATAACTTTTTTTTTTATTAGACATCAAAAAATTGAAGAACTAATGAATGTATTGGAACAAAGAAAATGTGATGCTATCCTTTTTACATTTAAACAAGTATCAATGTACTTTACCCAAGTATTTAGCAAACTTGTACCCGGTGGATTTGCTCAATTAGTAATGAAATCAGCTGGAGGAGAAGAGTCTGCTACACCTATTGTTGGCGATGTAAGAATTTTAAATATATAATAACATTTACTGTATACTTGTTTATTGTACATGTTACTGTGAATGTCCTCAATTAATGAATGCTGATAGTTACCAATGTATGGTGAGATATACCATAATAATTTGGCGAGTTGTTTTGTGTACTATGCTGCATGTAAGCATTCATTTGTAAACTTTATACTAACAAATTATTGAGATTTTCGTGAGAAAAGCTTCCACTTCTAATTTTAATATTAGTGGACAAGAGGGTAGTCAGAGGTGAAATTTAAAAATTAATTATTCTGCAAAAATGTATAGTTCTAAAAATATTGACTATTTGTACAATTCAAAATGACAAGAAGTTGGTCTTGTTGCAATAAATAAAATGACTAAAACTTAATCTAATTAATAATATTATTTTCATTTTTTTTTTTAAATAATAACTTTTATTCAAACAAATATCAATAAATTTATTTAATAATTCTTCTTCATTATTCTCCATACTTTGGTCATTCACAGTAACATTTAATATGCATGCATTTATTTTTGTATATAATAGATAATATATAACAAAGTGTCATATGTTTTCATATTTAGGAGGATAATATTGATAACTATTCAGGAGTAATGATTAAAGTGTCGTTTGCTGGCCAAGGAAGTGAGATGCGTGAAATGAATCAATTATCTGGTGGTCAAAAATCATTAGTAGCCCTTGGATTGATATTTGCTATTCAAAAATGTGATCCTGCTCCATTTTATCTTTTTGATGAAATTGATCAGGTACCCTATGTTTATAAGTAGAACAATAACTTAAATTTATTTGTTTAATACTATATTGATGTGATAGTTTTAAATTTGATAAATAATATTAGTTATAACTTAAAAATGTATAATTAATATATAATATCTACTAATGAGTATATTGTTTTAGGCACTTGATCCTCAACATAGGAAAGCCGTTGCTGACATGATACATGAAATGTCTGATCATGCCCAATTCATAACAACCACATTCAGACCGGAATTATTATTCAATGCTCATAAGTTCTACGGAGTTAAATTTCGTAATAAGGTACGATAATAGCTGTATTTCAACAAAATAACCAATGTATAAAACGAAATATCTAAATTAAAATCCTGTTTAAAAAGAGTATATTAATAAAAATGATATTTTTTAAATTAGATAATTGTTATAACTATATTAATGAAAAAAAGAAATAGACACTTTTTGTAATTGCAGTACATGATACATTGACACATTAGTTTACATTAATACTCTTTTTAAACTGTTTTTGTCCTATACAATTATTAATTCATTTTGTACTATGTATTCATGTGTTTGAAAAAAAATTGTTCATAACATAAATATTTTATCATTATTTTTATTATTTATTTGAACTGACTATATCTATTCAAATATTTTATATTTTTTAACTGGCTACACTAACTAAAAATAATTATTAGTTTATGAAACCTTTGAATACAACATTTTATTATTATTTTTTTTTTTTGTCATGCTATTAAATGTTTTAAAAATGAACAATTTATCTAATTAAAATATAAAAATAATTTTTTTTTAATATTCTCTTTTAAACAGACTTAAAAATATTTTTTACTTAGACATTTTGACTTTGGATATTTTAACTTGGATATTTTGTCCTAGATTCGACTATAACAATAATAATATTAACATTTGTTGTTCTGTTATCATCTAAATTTAAAAAAAAAAAACATTCTAGGTGAGTCATGTGGAATGTGTCACCAGAGATGTTGCATATGATTTTGTTGAAGATGACACAACTCATGGATAATCATTTGGATTATGAATGTTTGAATATTTGATATCAGACTGTATATAGCTATTAAGTTTAAATATTCAATAAGTAAGCAGAATTATACTTGGCTTTATATTTAACCATTACTTTCCTATCAATGAGATCACAAATAAGGTGACTCTATTCTGTAAAACCATTTTTCTTCAATACTTTAATTAACTCATATTTATATATGTGTATGTATGTATATTTATGTATTGCTATATATGTTTATATATACATATACATACATGAATATTTATTCATTATATATGATATGAAGTATGATATTTATTTATATAATTAAATATATTTAAGATACAATAAGTTATTTTTAAAAGTAAAATTTATAAGTGTATACTTAAAAAAATAGAGATAAGTTTATTTAGTATTTTTAACTATCAATATTTACATTCCACAATACATACTAATTAATTTCATTTCTCAAGTGATTTATACTTAAATATCTGTTTTTGTATATTGTAAAAGATACCTTTTCACCAAAAATTAGTTTATAAATATGTTTAATTAAACACTTAAATTTTTAATTAAAAAAAAATAAGTATAATGTACTATTATAAACATTTTTTTGACTTATTTGATTATATTTAATCACCATGTTGAACATTTGAATGTATATCTGGGGGAAGGCCGATATTATAAACTTAACGTAACTATTAATAAATATATTAATTTGAATGTTGAACAAATATTTGCGTGAGATTTATTTAACTACATTAAGAAAATAACTAGAAAGAAACATTTGAGTTTAAACATTTATTACCTGTAGATATGCCTACTATTTTAATATAGTAGAGTATACTATAGTAACAGTTAATTATTTGTGTTGTTAAATAAATATAGTTTTAAAATGATTTTACTTTGACATTGCGCATAATGATTGACAAAAAATGTAATGACTTTTTTTCGACTAATATTATAAATATCGGCCAAGCACTATTTATACCAACTATTTTACATTTATATAAGTATTATGTTTTTTTATATCAACAATAAGTATTGATTAAATGTATTTACTTTTTACTTCATTGTTTAACACATATAGGAAACTATGAAGTAAAAAGTTTCAAAAATTCTTTTTATTACCTTATTTAATAATTATAATAGACTTTTGTTAATATAATTCATCCCTGACTAATTTATACAATTGTCATGAAATGTTTTATATTTTATTGATTATCTTACTAATATAAATGAGTTGATGTATTATATTTTATTTAGATGATCTGACTCTGTTTAAAACATAAAACCAATAATATTTAATTTACTTGACAGGTTATGTGAATAGTTTTTGTTTTTACAATGTTTTCAAATAAATGATAGTAAAATAATATGTAAACACATAGTTAGACAATTTTTTAAAGGTGACAGTGATATTTGTTAGTATGAAACTTATTATTTACTACTATACTATTTATAGTATGAAACTATATACTTTAAAAAACAAAAAAATGAACAAACGAAATAATAAAATACTAAATTCTTGTTGTGTAGTTTTGTTGTAAGAATTATAGATATCTGTTTGACTGGACAATTTTTTTTCCGCGATCTTAAAGTTATTATCTCACATGTTGTTAAAATTCTGTGCGAGGTCCTTGCGTCCCTATACTGCTACCTCAAATATCAAATATTTTAAATATTAGCACGGCATCACGCTGTTGTGTCCCTAGGAAAATCAGATAACACACCCATTCTTATAATTTAATAATACGTTATAGTGAATGCATATAGTGTTTGTTACAATGTTCTTTGTATACCTAGGTGGATATAATAGTTTTTCTAAATTATTATCCCCTTTAGTTACTATTAAATGTTAGCATTATGATTGTTCAAAGTCGACAACCATATCTTAGGATAGCTATCAAGTTCAGTTTTTTTAAACAATATTATTCAAATATTATTTTAAAATAATGCCAAGATATGTAGCAAAAACAAAAATGTCAACATTGAAAATATTAAACACAGATAATTTATAAATTTAATTAGAAACCTCCACACCGCAAACCACCCAAAAGCAGATGAAACTTCATAAGTGTTTGTTTATCATATTGATGGTGTAACATTTGTAACGTAACAATATTATAGACTGTAAAATAGTTTTGGTTAATTCAAACATTATCGACATCATAAAAATGGATGAAACATATATAGTTATGGTAGGTATACATATTATATAATAATTATTAATAATTTTATATAATCAAATATATAATAATTAAAAATTATATGAAGGTACATCGCACCAATACCAAAAAAATAACAATTTTTATAGATGCTGAAGTGACAGGACTTTTCTTTTTAGGAGCTACTCTAGATTGTATACTGAATGACAATAGACTGTCCGAAATAAAATGACCATAATTTGCTGCTAATATGACTCCCAATAAAGAAATATTAAAAAAGCCAAGTTTTTGCCAGGTTTAATTTCAATATTATATACTTTATTTAGGAACATTTTATATGCAAATAAATACATTTGGCCATCAGCCTTGTCGTTGTATTATTCGTAGTAGTAGTAACTAGCATAACAATATTTCAAGTCCCGGTTATTGTTTGCTTCCGTTTTTAATAATAATTAATAAATAACAATACTAAATAGTTAATATGATATTATGCATTTTTTTGACACAACTTTCCACGTGAAGATTTAAAAAAAAAATGAGGGTCTCTACAACATTATAAACTAACATAATATGGGCTATAGCCTATAGATATCCATTAATTAATGTGTGAATTGTATTGCCAAATAAAAATAATATGGGTAGGTATTAACATATTGAATAATATGACAAGTGTCAAGTAGATAAATAGCCTATAGACACATTATTGGTACCTATGTGAAGCAAAATTAATAATAATTAATCAAAGTTATATTTTTCTGAGTTAGGCATAGTAAATTAATAATGATATATAATTAAAAAGTATATCAACCTCAACATTTGCAACTTACACAAAAAATACTCTCCATAATATTATATTATTATTTAGTTTTTGTGGTTTATGTACGACAATCCTTGTTTTTTTTTTTTGTTGAGCATCAATAATAATATATTGTGGGTTTCTAATATTATAGCTCTCTCTGGATACGTCGGGCCCACAAACTCAGGCATTAGGTAGTCATAAAAATATGCTTGTAATATTGGAAACTTATTATTATTGTTCTATAAATTATTTGTCAAAAAGGATTGTTTCAGTTTTTATTCTTTTAAGAGTCAACATAGCATATACACAACAATTTTTTTGTGTAATTTTCATTTGTACTTAAACTTGATAACAGTTGGTACTTATGTTTTTCAACTTCCAATATTCCCTTATTGATTTGTAGAATTAAAATCATTCTTAAAATGTAATCTGGCATTTTTGTCAATTTAAAATAATATCCAAGTTTCAAGTAAGTACCCACTAATAAATATTCAATACGCTTTAATAAGTTACAATAAAATAACTGAAACCCGCTCTCTTGGTTTTAACTTGTAATTTCGTCCAAATTTGAACTTAAAATGTGTATAAAAAGACTGTTTATATATTTTTTAGTAACAGAATTAACTACTTACGAGGTACCTTATTTTCAATTATGAATCTTAAGCTGTAATAATTTTTATAAATCTTAGGCATAAAAAGAAAATATTTTATGAATTTATAGCTCAACAAATTTGGAAATTTGAACTTCAGACACTCCATAAAAATTTTTGTCGATTTAGGTTCAACTATTTTTTAATTTCTACTAACAACAACTTTTGAAAAACCTTATAACTATTACATTTTCCAGGTTTTTTGATTGAGTTAAAATTCTGTGGAACTTTTATACATCTAGGTATTTTTTTTAGAGTAACACCATAAACAAAAATCAATTTTAAAATATCTTGCTAGAAAATTCTCATCTTTCCATAATTTTTTTTTCCTGATACTTTTGAAAACTACTGAGAATTTTGTTCTCCCAAATGCACCAACTTGATTCACTTCTCTCCATTAAATATACCTACTGAAGTTGAAATTTGAATTTTATTTTTGACTACTTATCGTGTAATGTTTATGCAACAACAAAAAATTAATAAATAAAAATACATATTATTGTAAAACCAATACATTTAACATTCCACTCAGGATCTGAAGTTAAATTTTTGTCTCGTTTTTGGAGACTGCTTTCATTTTTTTACTTAATTATTGAATATTTTAACCGATATCCCTCTGTTTCAAGTTACTTTCATCGATAACGTTGCTTCTACCTATTGGGAAATCGTCTTTGTACCATCGTCTATCAGTTATGAGTAATGAGTTTATGACTTATGAAATTTAGAATGATTGTGATAGGACACAATGTCATCAGTAAGATCGTTGGAGACTATTGCTGACTAAGTAGTATACAGTAAGAGAGTGGGTATTAGGCCATTGCAAATGCAGAAGCCGAGAGAAATAAAAAAATTATTATTTCAAATTCATTATCTTTCTCAAAATATGGACAACTGGCGACGATGTCATATTAAAAGGTATATTTTAGTTCATTATAATATTAAATATAGGTACCTATTAATTAATAATTAATAATATCATTTATCAGCATGGCATCTTTAGTCGGTCTTCACGACGTGGTTAGTCATAAACTCATAAATCACAGTCATAAACTCATAACCATAGACCAAAGATTAATGGAGAAATAAATAGAGTCATTATAATATTATGATTCATTACTCAATATTTATATTTCATTTTGATATAACATTTTACGTCTATATATTTTGCATTATGTTACAGTGTCGCATTGTCGAAGCCGCAGACGGCAGACGCCAGATGACATACGACAGTACAACACTACAACACTACAACAGAAGTACGGACGTACCACAGAGTACTATAGTACACAATTTTACATACTGTAGTACAGTACCCTATACCTACTACGCTTCGAAAACAGTCGTGGGCAGTATCGTCCATGGCACAGACGCACAGTGCTACACTGTCACAATAATAAGTACCGCGTCGCCACCGTACCAAGACCAGGTAAAATGTCGCGAACTTCTCGTTAACGATCGTAAACGACGAAGCTTCGAACCGACGAATGTTCACTGTCGACCAGGCGGCCAAACGCGCAAGCCGCGGCAGTTCTACAGTCGATCAATTGCTGACGCCCCGTTTTCGTCGACCATTTTTTTGTTTTATTTTTTTCGCTTTTGCGAAAAAAAAATCACTACTTAGATAACGACGTGAACGATGTGATATAAATTATTATTATTTGTTTACAATTACAATCGTTTTTGATTTGTGCACGATTGAGATTTTTTCACCATTATTATTATTACTATTATTACTATTTAATTATTCATTAATCAATAATCATTATAATATTTTATTCTTGAGGCTACGGTTCCTCGCGAATTCAATATTTCCATTGCAACACAACGTCTAGTTACCGAAAAGCGAATTTCACTGCTGCTTAACAATGCATTTGAGATGTCGTTTCTCTACAAAAATTATGTGCAATGCGTTTTGCGCAAACTATTAAATCGCAACGTATTTAATCCAGCAAGACTACCATCAACAAGTTCGACATTACAGCATCTGCATACAGTCATGGACTCAGAGCATTGCACGTACATCCATCAAAAATCAACAGTGATGTATCTGTGGTTAGTTGTGAATAATATTATGTATAATATCTATCAATTAATGTTTTTTTAAATGTTATCCAAACCTGTTATTAATACATCAGGTACTTAATTACTTACTTACCTATAATCTTTAAATTTAAAATAAATGAAATAAAACTAATTATAATTAGGTAATTAAAAAAAAAATGATTTGTGTTTTACAACTTTTAAACGCATATATAATTGGATTGCTTTCATATTAAATAATAAATTATGTAAATTGCCTAAGTAAAATTCTTAAGTAAATAATTTTTTTTAATATACTTAACATATTGTGGTGTAGGGAAATAGAAATAAAATTGCCATTATAATTGTTATTTGTGTAATCATCAGTGTCATCCAAGACATTTTTTTAGCTGTGCAGTAAGATATTATTTTACCCATCCCATATTTTTCTATTCATACACCCTTAAGATCTAGGTCTAATGGCCCTTTTTATAGTAAATTTTGCTAGGTATGTCAACATTTAAATTTAGAAGAATTAAATTAATTATATTGTCTAAAAGAAAAGCCAAATTTCTCAAAAAGAATTATATATATTAATAAATCATTATTTTGCTTGTCTAATGAAATATTCATAAAACATAACATAAACTACAACTGATAAAATTGCTCATAATATAATTGTATAAGTTATAAACATTGTAGAAGAACAGAATAAAGTATGATTTCAAATAAATAAATTATATTTGATATTGAGATCTTTTCCATAAGCTTTTCATACCAGATATAATTCAATGCATAGTAGAACGGAGTCTATTATTAATAATTAAAGATAGTTACCTACTGATAATGTTAAAGATTGTATAAAGGTGTAGTGGTTTCTCACCCTAGTTATATTATTGAATTAAATTACAAGTAAATAATATTTTTTGTATCGTTTAAGTCTATATTCTGCCCCAAAAAAGAATGATCTTTTTTTGGAAATCATGAATGGCGTTTCTGGAACCATGTGCTCATGCTAACACTGGGAAGTTGGTGGGAAATGCGCAACACTGACGTAAATTGATCGGCTGACTGATTATTCTCTTTTAAAACAGAGTATAGTTTGAAATGTTTACTGTTATATTAATTATAGTGTAAGGTGTTTAATTATAGGTTTTTTTTAAGTTTAAATTTAAAGACAAAAAAATTCTTCATTTTTGGTTTATCTTACCACAAGTCGTTATTATTACTTACCTATTTGAAATGTTAAGTATTAGCATAACTATAGGTATTCCAATTAAGTTTAGCTACTGTTAGGTATGTATATAAGTATATATAAGTGTACTTTGTGTTTAGGTACCTAACACTAATCCGTTTTTTGATAAATAAAAGTATAATTAATTTAGTATCTATCATTATTATTTAGGTACTACTTATAATAATGTTGATCCATAAAACCTACTAAAGTATCCATAAAATATCAACACTTTCCTGTTATATAATATACAAATTGACATTTACACTTACTTATCGTATTTTATATTTTTCCAAGAAGAAAATTATCATATTATTATTTAACTACAAACTAATTGGGTACTTACTTAATATTTATTTATTTACTTATTACAGTTAAAACAGGTGAGCTAAAGTACAATAAGTACATGGAAATACACATAATAAATATAATTATAAAGTTATAATGTTAAAATGTTATGAACAGACCATTCTTGAAAACGTTGATCCAAAATTTATAATTTGATAAACGTTTGTTTACCACTGAATTTAACTGTGCATTTCAAATATTCTTAGTACTCTAAGCTTTGAATCTTAACCATGGCATACCTATAAGCTTTCTCACAATATATAAATCAAAAATTTAGTAATATAGTGAAATTAATATTGAAATAGTCATAATTCAAATATGTTGTGTACCTAAACATTAGTATCTACATAAATTAAATTATTATACCTAACACATAAATCAAAATATATAAGTTTTCTTCTGATAAAAATTAGTTTAAAAATAGTTTTTTTCATGAAAAGATACAGTTATATTTTTATCTTATTTTTTTTCTGAGTAATTTTCAAGGGCACAAGTATAAATAGTGAATTAATGAAATATAAGTATTTAACTATTGATTTATACCTTGTTTATCTTTTTACCTTATCACATTTTCCAGTCTGTAAAAGAGTTTTAAAAGTTCAATATAATTAATGTAATTAAAAATTGAACAGATGATAGTTGAATGTTGAACAGGTATTTTTTCAAATTTGAGAATAATTTTTTAGAAAATTTCGTACAACAGATAAATAAAGGTGACTGTAAGTCTTATGTTCAGCAATTTTTTCATTAAATTTTTATCATTTTTGCTTAATAGCTTAAAATATAAGAAATCTGAATTAGATAGTTTTCATCCTTATTTTAATTATATTTTATATCAGTTATAAACCTTTATATTGTTCTGAGCAAATTGAAAGAAAATATGTCTATTGTTAGGAATCCTTGGGCTCAGTTTTTATTTTATGTGGCACTAGAATCTTTATTCTAGTGTCTCCCACACACAAACTTTTGTATGGATTGACCTTGTGGAAAATTAACAAATATTTGTAATGACTAATAAACATCTTTACTAGCATTGATTCGTTGTTAATAACTTACTATCACAATATTATAATACCTACTTCTAATTTAATTTGTTAATTCAATAATTATAAGTTGTTATTTTAATTATAATATATTTATATATTATTATGTATCTGTGTATTGTTTATGCATGTGTATAAGACATATTATACGAGTATCAAGATTATAGAGCAACTAGAGTAGTACAATTATAGTGAAATGCATTGTTGTAACAGTATAAACTAATAATTACAATTAAAACGCATGGTAGTTAAATAAATTCATGTGGGTATAATTTAGATGTATACCTTATCAATGCTCACATGTCTTACATTTGGAATGAACCAAGAAATATATTAACTATACAGTGCTGTGTTAGTTTTTTGTTAGTTAACTAAGTCTATTCAAAAAGTACCAACACATTGAAATAAGATCCTTGATACTTAAAATTGTCACAAATAAATTATTCATGTATAGTTGAAGTAACACTATAGTTTAAAAATAATATTTAGCCTAAGTATAATAGTTGCTATTAAATGACTATTTATTTCAAGTGTTTGCTATTGATTTTAAATACTTTAGTACGCGAGTGATGAGTATATTGACTTTTCTGAATAATATGATTACTGTTTATATGAATTTTATATATTTGACACTTATACTCGATATAGTATATTTATTGTATTATAAATATGAATTAACAATTTAAAATTTAAGTCAGTAGTCTGTAAAAAGATTGAAGACTCATGCATAATTAAAATATAATATTATTTATTTATTTAAAGGCTTCAACTCAATTACAATGATATGTGATTGTGTAAAAATAAATATTATGCTAACTATAAAATTTGGTTTATTAAATTACAATAAATAAAAAAAAATCTAATTTAAAAAAAAATCTTGTAAGCATTTGAATTTTAAAAGTTAAAAATATTTGTGAGTATCACAAAAATTATTTTGTACATAAAAATGTAGACAATTAATTTTTTATAGCTTAAAAATATAATAAGTACAATATTCCTTATTAGTTGTTTTTGTTGTCATATCAAAATGATATGATAAATGCACATTTTCTATGTTATTTAAGGTTCAAATTTTGATGAAATTAAATTTTTGTACTAATAACAATGATTTTTGTAAAAATCAAAAATTATTTGGAGACTTGAGCTTTTCACCATCATGTATATCTTTAATTATTTCACAAACTAATACTTTCAAAATATTAAGACTAATTTTAAGCATTGTAATAATGCACAAATCAATTGTATTGGCCCTTGTTATCTTTGTCATGAAATAGAGCTATAATTAAAAAAATGTGCTATATATTCCCAGGAATACAATAATCTTGTTACACGTATCATAGTCCTATACAATTAACTTGTGCATAGCAATTCATAGTAAATATTGAACAATATTGAACAAACAATTCAAATATATTACAGTGGATTTGATTGAGTAGTGTTTTCTTTATTACCTATTAGATTAGCATTAACTATAAAAGTAAAATTGTTTAATATCGTGCCGTATTTTTGAAAATATTAGTAGATTTCATTCATTCAAATTTCAGCCGATTTTAAATTGTTTCTTTTGCATCTAATATGTAAATTATAAATAACTACAAAAGTACAAAATAGCTATTTTTGAACTTAAAATTTGTTTGTAATATTGTTTTTAAATTTTTTTCTAAGAACTTAGTAAACGGGAAACTATTAGTCATATATTACTTTTAAAAATCTGCACTAGAATAGTTGCATGACATTTTGAAATAGAGTTACTGACTTTCCAATAAATTAGAATGAGGTATAATAGGTATAAGAATATTATTCTGATTTTATATGAATACATATTTATGTTTTTATAAGTTAACTTCTAATTAATTAAAAATATTTAAACTATAAATTACTGAAAAAGAATGTAAATATGTATGGCTTAGTTATAATTAAATATTAAAATATTCTTCTTAATACATATAGTATAGCAATCTATCTCATAAGCTTTCTTTCACTTGGGCTATATGAAGATTGTCCTGTTTGTATATCCTACAAACTAGGAGCAGAACCCTTTTTTAAGAAGCTATATGATCAAAGTCCCAAAATAACACTTTAGAAAAATAAATAATAATATACTATGGAGATGCAGTTGATGTTCACGGCTAAATTATATGACAAGAATTATGAAATTATACCCTCTCAATAAACATCTCTTTATAAAAATGTTTTATTGTTCTACATAAAAAAACCTATTATATTCTAATAATAATGGTAATAATAAATATGTTTAGGCAATTGGTAAGAGTATTTATTTAGGAGATTTTATATTTTTGGAGAATAGTTTTTTATCAACTAAGTGCTCTGCAACTAGTCTATGCATGCTCTGATTTATTGATCTATTTTTAAATTACAAAATAATATTATTAAGCCCTTCTTAAATGTGTTAGTAAGATAAATAGAACAAAACTTAACATTGTATTCTCAGAACAATTATGATATCACCATTTAAAAATTTAACCTCAAATACACACAATTTATTCCAAAATAATATAGTTATTTAGTTCAAATATTATTCATAGTCTGAAGCATGATTAAAGTAAGCTGTCCATCGTGTGCTAAGTGGTGCATTTTTAATAGTGATTATCTATGAGCTGTATAGTCAAATCTCCCTCTATTGTACATCTGCACCTAAATTAATTTGAACTACTTATTTAGGGTCTTTAAATTTGTTAGCATGCAAAAATGGAATTGTGTATAATTTGTACTTTCATCACTGATGCACATGTCTTTGAAGACAGCAATACGGTAAAATGTTGAGTACCACTACCTACGATAGTAGGTTTGAAGAATTGGTCACGAGAGAGTGGGAAGAAGTGCTCATTTTTCATGTGCCTGACTATATAAGATTATTTATCTACAACTAATTCAATAAAGGCTTTATGCTGATAAATTGTAAATAATCAAATTTATATTTAAGTAGTTAAACAAATATTCTTTTTAACCCATACAAAGTAGAAAAATCTTATCTAATAAACTTTGTATGCATTTGTTTAGTCTTATAAATTAGATTACTTTCATGCTATCAAATTTTAAAAATATGATATTTAACATGATGGGAATTACAATGTTATGTAAGTCTTGAGAGCTTTTGATTTCTATTAATTTCAGGTTTGGATGTTTGTAACGTTCCATTATTCAAAATAATTAAAACATATTTATTATTTTGACTTGTATCTATAATTCCTATATAAATATAATTTATATTATTCTTATAGAAAATTTCTTATGGATTACTTATGACGTATAATGATAGAAGGTGTGTCAAGAAGAACCTTAGCAGGATCGAGTGGCACATACAATGTCCGTGCTACCGAATTGGCTGTAGATCGTGGTCGTTTAAAGTCAATCAATGCTACTGTTGTATTTCTTGATGACACTCAGCATTGTTTTAAACTTGACGTAAGTAAATAAAATATTTAGTAAGAAATTAAATTTTAAATGCTTGTATTAGTTATATTTAACTATGTTATTCATATTATTAATTATATGAATAAAATTAAATATTTAGAAAAGAGCTAAAGGTGAAGCATTACTAGAAGCAGTATTTCAACACTTAGAATTAATTGAAAAAGATTATTTTGGCTTACAATTTACCGAAAATGGGGTAATTCCATCGGCAACAAATACAGATATTTTGGTATGCGTTTATTAAATTATTATTATTCAGTAACCTAATCTTGACTAATATTTTTATTTTTAATACCTTTAGAGATGGCTGAATCCAAAAAAAAGTGTTAAAAAACAAATGAGAGGTAATCTATTATTATTATTGAGCATGTAATTTAAATTAATTTTAGTATAAAACAATTAAATCTTGTTTAAGACAATTTGTATTTATTTTTTTTTAAATTCAAACAGTTTTACATAAACAACATAAATATACTAATATCAACATTATTAAATAAATGACTATATTATTATTTATTTTGTTATTTAATGATTTCAGGAGGATTTTTTTATTTTTGTGTAAAATTTTATGTGTCTGATCCAAGTAAACTTCAAGAAGAATATACACGTTATCATTTGTATTTACAATTACGAAAAGATATTTTACATGGAAAACTTCTTGTGTCTCCAAGTACTGCTTGTCTTCTTGCCAGTTACACTGTTCAATGTAATTTAAAATTGTTAAAACAAAATAGTTTATAAAGTATAAATAAAATATTAATTCAACTTTTTAGCTGAACTTGGAGATTACCACCCTGAAGAACATAAGCCTGGGTATATATCTGGAATGGTTCTTATACCTGGTCAAACAGAACAATTGGAAAATCAAATTTCTGAATTACATAAATTACACAAGTAAATTATACATAAATATCTAAAAACAAATATAGGTGTGTGATACAATTTTTTTAATTATTAGGGGTCAATCTCCTGCCGACGCTGAATTTAATTTTTTGGATCATGGAAAGAGATTAGATATGTATGGTGTTGATTTACATAAAGCAAAAGTGGGTATTTTTTATAATAAACTTTTACATTCATATCTAATATATAAATTTATAAATTGTTATATTTTGTTAAATACTAGGATTCTGCTGATAAAGAATTAGATATTGGAGTTACATGTAATGGTTTAGTTGTATTTCAAAATAATATTCGTATAAATACATTGTCATGGGCAAAAATAGTAAAAATATCATTTAAGCGAAGACATTTTTTTGTTCAACTACGAAGAGAAATGGTAAAAAAAACGGCATTGAATGTTTAACACTAATATTATAGATATTTTATGTTTAAGAGTTTAAAATTTCAATCATTTACAGTCTGAAAATTATGATACAGTATTGGGCTTTAATATGATGACATATCGTTCATCTAAACATTTATGGAAATCTTGTGTTGAACATCATTCATTTTTCCGACTAAATCAACCCATTTGCCCATCAAATAATCGAGGATTTAGACGATTGTTGCCAGGACCATTTCTTCTTGGTTCACGATTTTCATATTCGGGACGAACTGAAATACAAACAATAGAAGAGAGTCGTATGTCACAACCACGACCTCACCGAACATTTCTTAGGTTATTATTTTTTTTTTTTTTATTCAATCATTTAAGCAATAATAATTTACTAATTTATATTTAACTTATAAAATAACAACTGTTATGAAATGTTGTAATATTTTGTTCTAAAATTATTATATAAACACTAACTATATTTATTAGTTTTTAGAGAAAATCTTGTATTTTAAAATTATTTAGGTTTATAAACTAAATTTTTTGTCTTTAGATTCAAAAGTAAATACTGTTCTAAACAACCAGTTAACAACAATACGGAAAGTAAGAGCTCGAAATCAATTCTCAAATCATCTACTAAGGGATCACATGATAATAAAGTAAAGTCAGTTGATAAAGAACCAAGACCAGCTTGGGGTCCTACTTCATCACTTGTATCAGATGAGTAAGTAATACATTACTTTAGAGAAACAGCAGCATCTCATCAAATTTTATACTGAAACAACCTTAAAACATGAGTTTAAAGGAATTCTGAAGCCATTTCTCAACAAGTTTAACATTTTTTTTATTCAAAACTTTTTGTAAAGCAGTTAAGATTTCTTTACTCATTAAAATTACCCCCATGCATATCGTCATTTAGCTGCTTTACAAAGTAATCTCCATCTAAAACAAAACTGAATTTTATGCTTTTTTCCATATAAACCTTGGGGTTGCTGTTAACTTAAATAAAATAAAAATAAATTTTAACATTCACTTTATTTTTCACATTTAAACTATGTTTTTTCAGTGAAGGTGGATTTATATCTTCAGCTGTCCGCCCAAGTAGCAGTAGTAGTGGAACCGGATTAGCTGCAACTGGCCGAAATTATGTTGATGATGATATGTCTAGTAGTATTTATGATATCCCAGCATATGATACAGAATCTTCTTTGGTAATATATTATAATTCAATATACTATTTTATAGCCTAATTGTCTAAATTAATACATAAACTTAATGATTCATGACATTGGTTATTTCAATAATCAATTTATGAAATCTGTTATGGAAGACTTGTTCCATTTAAAACATATAAATTGTTCAACTTATTCAATAATAATTAATATAAAATATATCAATTTGTCTAATTTCCATTAAATATACCTGAATTATACACTTTTATTTTATTTTCCCATAGCAATAATACATGCCAAGCATATTTTATAATGATACTATTGATTAAATGCTAATAATTAAAATTTCATATAAATAAAAAACTTATCTTTACCTGTATCATGCATATGTATTACAGGGTTGTGAAAATAATGTTGTTTGCATTCATATGAATGCTGATGAGGAAGGGAGGTTTGGATTTAATGTAAGAGGTGGCTCAGATTTAGGATTACCAATTGTTGTGTCCAGAGTTGTTCCTAACACAGCAGCTTATCGATCACAACCTAAACTATGTGAAGGTGATCAGGTTAGTACATTTTACTCATACCAATAGTATTTTACAACTTAATTTTATATTGTTTTACTCGATATATAAATATAATTTTTTAAGGTAATTCATAATTAGTATTTGTATTAATTAATTTGTAAATTATTAATAATATCAAATAATTTAGGTGTTAATGATAAATGGACAAGAAGTCAGTGAGATGGTCCATGATGATGTTGTAAATTTAATTAGAGCAGCAAGAGATGTTGAACACGATGGAAAATTAGTTTTAACAGTACAACAAAAAGGTATATACCATATAAAACAATGTCATAAATTGGGAATAATATTAAAATTACAATTTTGGGTATTTAAAATACGATATTGAATTTAATTTAATTTAAAGATAACGAGTAGAAAATATATTTTATAATACATTTATCTCTATAGTTATAGGTAACTTATAATGTTATTTTATTTTATATTTAATAAACAATAATTAAACACATTTTTTAAAAATAAATTATAAATTTACTTATAAAGTTATGTTTTTTATTCTAAAACTTGGTAACCATGTAAATAAAATCTATGATATGATATTAAAATACATAGACCAGTTATTATGACAAAATATATGCAAGGTTATTTGAGTATACACATTAAAAAACAATTAAAAATGTTGATTCAGTCACTAAATATTACAATGTAGTAAAACATGTATTTGTATCTTTGGGTATATCTTTGGTTTATTTAATATTATTCAATTAATTTTTTAGTCATTTTTCAACTTTTTTGTGCATTATGAACTATTTGTGTATATTTTATGATGTATAAAAAAAATCCCTCAATGTTATGTTATAATGTGCAGGTGATGATGATGATGATGATGACTGTTTGAAAGAAAAAGAAGAAGAACCTTTATTTCAGTACATACCAGAATCTCCACCAAGTGTTATGTCATCTGATCCATTGATTCAGTCTATATTACTGCTAGGAGATGGTTTAGCGAGTGGTTCTTTACTAACACAGTTTGAACAGCTATACAGGCATAAACCAGAAACTCCTATGGATAATGCAAGAACCTCTCAAAATATACATAAAAATAGATACCGCGATATAGCTCCATGTAAGTAAAATTCTTATTAGTCTAGAAAATTTATGAAACTTTTCAAGTATGCAGGGTAACAGAAAGATCTGACAAAAAAAAAAAATTGATGCTACTTAAACGTGTGACATTAGTAAACATTAAATGGATAATAAATAATTAAAGAAGTATACTTATTTCAGAAAGTTCTCAAAAATAATATTTTGAAAAAAGTTATTATGTTTTAAATTAATTCACTCAAAAAAATGTTAATGTATAAAAACATTCTAAAAACTTAAGTACTTGACTAAGATAAATGTCTTACCATAAAAAATGGTTCTTACGATCATTTGGGTTCGATCATTTTTACGAATTGGCTATTTTGAGATTTTCTAAAATAATTTAAATCAAATTTTGAAATATTTATTTTTAGTTTCAAGAAATATATTTAAAAAATATATACTTTAAACATAGCTCTAGTTTTTATAAACTATATAAAAGAAAAAAAAATTTGATTATTTATTATAACAAAAGTTGTTGCACCTAGTCAGTTCTTTTTATTTACACACAGTATACAATATATGTAATGAAAAAAATAATGTACTATTTCATCATCATATTACTCTATATAGAAATAATATTTAATTTCTAACAAATAATATTTGTTAATTAAAAATATTAAATGTTCTAAATCAACGGTTCTCAAACTTTTTTTTTGCGTACCACTCATGTGTATTATTAATCTGTCGCTTACCACTTATGTCTATTTTCATGTGACCATGTTCAAACACAATTTAAAATATTCATTTATTTACTCTCCGTTCTATCTCTTTGTGGCCTTTTGCGTACCGGCGTGTAGTCTTCCGTGTACCATAGTTTGAGAATCTGTTCTAAAGTGCAATTAAATACTAAGTTTTCTTTTAATATTGTTTAGATGATATAACTCGATATATTATCAAGAATCAGGACCATGACTATATTAATGCCAACTATATAAATATGGAAATACCAGGTTCAGGAATCATTAACAGATACATAGCAACACAAGGTTTGTAAATATATACTAAAATATATTAAATTAAAGTTATTGGTTATTTGAGTTTACACTTGGTTTATTTAATTTTAATAGGACCACTTCAAACAACAATTAGCGATTTCTGGTGTATGGTATTGGAATCTCGTAGTACTTTAATTGTTATGGTCACTGCACTTGTTGAAAAAGGTCGTCAAAAATGTGCTAAATATTGGCCAGCAATCAATGAATCATTAGAAGTTAACAGCAATATAACGTTAAAAATGGTTTCCGAGGAAACAGATACTTCTAACATTATTGTTTACCGCCAAATAGAGTTAACTGAAATAAGTGTAAGTATTTTTAAGATTATGATGTCACATCTGCATTTGTTGTCTCTGTTTTACAAGCTTGTATAGCAAATTTATGTCTACCCATTAACATTTGGTTTTGTTAATTTTAATATTTAAGTAAAGAATTGATTAATTATCAAACTAAAACTTAACTTGTTTAATGTTAATGAATACAAATATATTTTTATTTATGAAATCAAACCTCAGAACATTTTTTATCTTGCTTTATGTATTTTTTCTATTTGCTGTTCATAAATTGATTTTTTGTATAAACGTGCATGCTAGTATCTAATACAGGTAATAAATTGTATCAGTGGTCAACATATGCAGCACTAATGATAATTTACTACTCACACAAAAACAATCCGTGCCTCCGCGTATTATAAATACTAAGCAAATTAAACATAAGCCATTAACAAAATAAGGCTTTTGTAGAGGCTCAAAAACAATGTCATGAAACAATATTGATGTGATTCTCAATCAATTGATGCAATAATATTGAAACCTTCTATGTTTAAAACTTTCATTCTATCCCAACTAAATTAATAAGCCACATTCTTTTCAGTAATGATTACAAGTTTACCTTTTTTTGGATATAATTCATACTTAATTTTAAAATTAATTTTTACAGACTAATGAAACTAGATCTGTTACACAACTTCAATATAGTTTATGGCCTGATCACGGTGTACCAGATGATTCAGATCGTTTGCTAAATTTAGTAGGAGCTGTTCGTAAAGAACGTGCAGGTGTCGTCGAACCTGTTGTTATACATTGTTCAGCTGGTATTGGACGTACAGGAGTGATAATTTTATTGGAGACTGCATTATGCTTAATAGAGGCAGGTCAACCTGTCTATCCACTTGAAATTGTTCGGCAAATGCGTGATCAACGAGCTATGATGGTACAAACTTCAGTAAGTACTCTTTAAGTGGAATATACGATCTACATTTACCTTACATTTGGATGTACATCTATCAATTTATCGCAATTATGTATGTTATGTCAGTGTGTGTTTGTGAGTGTCATTTCACTCGTATTATGTTTGTAATCTTGATTTTGAAATAGTGTATTAATTGATATATTATTGTTAATTAATAATTTACTTTTTTTTTTAGAATCAATATAAATTTGTATGCAGTTGCATACATTATGCATTTACACAGGGTATTGTGAAACCATTGCCGGAATATAGTCAACAATAAAATAATCCGTACTTTGGTGTAACTGCAGTAATCCCTTGAAAAATGTATTTATTTATTTATTTATTATATTTTTATTTATACATTTGCTTTTTTTCTTTTTTGACATTTAAACACTAGAAACATTTAATATTATATTATTATTTATTATTTGTGTACAATGACGTGACTGCATATTAGCATCTAAAATTTTTCTTATAGATTTATTATTTGTAATTCCTTATTGATTTAACCATTCTTTCTTTCCCTTTAATTCTTAATTTATTCAAATGCTCTTAACTAACTTCATTGTATTGTCTAAAGTCTATTCATTTTCATAAATGTATTATTGTACTTCAAATATGTATGTAATTTATTTGTCCTTAACATGTTATTAAAAAACTCTTTGTTTGCGGTTATTTACTAATAAAAGAAATTACTTCAAATTAAGTTGTATGATTTTTGTATTGATAGAAATAAAAATACTACTTCTGTTATTATGTTTTAACTTTTAGATGATAAATTTATTTCTGAGATTCATAATATTTATACACAAAGTACATATAATTTGTACTGAATAAAGTGATATTTTAATAAAATATTATGTACACACCTACACATTTATATTACCACTACTTAGTAAATTACACAAATATTTAGCCGTCTGCCTTACATTTACAGTTAAGATTTAATTGTATTCCACTTAAAGTACTAATAATTTTAAACTACCCCAAAATTAATATTATTCAAGTATCAAATTGTAACTATTAAATAAAGAGTATTATAATATCCATAACTGTTTCATTAATATGCTTTTTATTTTATACAACAATATTAATATATTATGTACCAATTTTAACAGATTACTATGTAGTAAAACTGAGCATATATATTGTAAATATACTCAGTGGCACCAAATTTGTTTTTTTTATGTGGTGAAAATTGTATTATTTATAACCATCCCATCTACTACCTTTGAAAGTTCAAGGAACACCAATTTTAGTAACAACTAAAATAAATGATTTACTTGGTTATAGTAAACTGTTTAATTTAACCACCCACCTAATTTCCAGTACAAATCCTTGATTCTAGATTGTGCAAATTCAACACCTTAAGTATGTATTTGCCACCACTACTCAATGGCACTGAATACATTATTATAATATACTTTTGGTTTTGAAGCTACAAACGCATATCAGACATAATTGGAAAACAAAATATAATAATTTGTGTTCCTCAGCTGCTGAGTTACCATACATTATGAATTGTCACTCAAAAATATAAATTTTTGAAAACCAAGTATTGTGAAATTAAAAAAATCATTTTTAATTAACTTCTCAAGAAAAATTAACTGAAATCTATAAAAATTGCTAACAATTTTTTTATGTTTTTTTTTCTAGTATCATTGATTATGAATAGTAATCAATATTAATGATCAATGCATTTAGGGCTGAAAATGTAAAACACAGTTTCTATAACTATAACTAAATAAAATAATTATTGAACAGCTGGGTTGGGTTGAAGTATATTTTATATATATTTGAATCCGATTATTACATAAGCGGTATAAAAGTGTTTAATGAAATGAATCTCACTAAGTTCTAAGAAAACATATATTTTACGGTACACATTTCTCATATGGATACATTTTATCTGCACTTTAAAATAATTTGGTGTAGTAACTACAAATGGAAACTTAAAAATGTATACTATAGGATATAAAGAACATTTTAATAAGACAAGAATTGTTTTATTATTTTTAATCTAAATATCTGCCACTAGTTCTTTATGCAACAGTCTTCGGTGGATTGAACATAACATCCAAATTTTTGATTTCCTCTGTAACAATTAATAGTACAAATAAATAACTGTTAATATCAAGTTTTGTGGGTGGGTAGTATCATAAATTTTAGTGGTGTTATTTTAGTAGGAATTATTATATTGCAATGGTTGTCTAAGAATATATAATTGTATCACTCATTGAATCGCCCCTGGAAAAAACACTGGATTTCAAGAGTGCATTTAAAAAAAATTAACTGTTAAGTATAGAAGAAATTAATTTGTTACACTAGTTATTGAATAATAATTTTGAGATAGTATAATTAGACAACAAAGGTACTAAAAAATTAGGTTAGAAGTATGATGTCAATTATTTTTATTTTTGCAAGGATCACATAATTTAGATTGGGCGATTGTAAACTCCAACAAATCCACAATAACTTAGTTCATACATTACAATTAATTGTTTATAATAATATGAACATATAGGTTTAAAAAATTTAGGATTGAATAGGTATATAATATTTAAATTTCAATAAAAAAAGTCAATTAATTAAATTTAGTAATTAACAAAAATAATAATAATTTAAATCAATTTAAAATTGAATTAACATTTTAATTTAATTTTTATAATGATATGAATATGCAAATATAATTAAGGTATTATTGGTCTGTATCGCCTACAATTTTTTGTGACATCATTTTTAAACAACTTAGGGAGGTTCACATATCCTTCAGGTAAGCATAATAGTGTTGCCCCAGAGTTAACTCGTTTTAAAAATCGGGAGCATACCACCGCTCTTTAAATCAAACTAGCTAAAGCCACAACATAACTGAACCAAACAATATTTAGTTATATTGAAAACATCTAGTTTAGTTCTATATTATAAACTTAAATTTTTATATTATTATAACCAATTATGTTAGTTAATGTTAATTAATAATCACCTTCAGCAAATTTCTTCTTCTCTGCAGCAATCTTGGCTTCTCTATCGGCAATCTTTTGATGACGAACATCCCGTGTTTTATCTTCTTTCTTTTGGAGATAACTGTGTCTAGTAGCTCCATAGGTTACACCTAACAGTAAGAAGCTCCATCTGCCAAACTAAAAAACAATAAAATATTAAATAAATTAGTTGTTATTGAAATAAATATTACTTATGCATATATATTACCGACAAAGCTCAAACACTAGGTGAAGCTAGGTTTTACTAGTTAAATAATAATAATTATTACCTACATTAGTATTTTTTTTTGTTTAAGGTGTATCCACAATTGTGGGTATCATAAACTATATATTATAATTAATACTAATTACTTTATGTAAAGAAAAAAAGTATTTGCATAGGTATTATGCGTTCTATATTAAAATATTACATACATATACATCAAACTTTTTCTCAACTTAAATAGTTGGGCAGCAAGGATTTTTGAGAGATGTTTACCATAAAAAATATCCATAGTAAATAAACTAAGCAATAGAAAGTGCTACAATAGTATACTAATATATACAATATATACTGTGTGAATAAATAATAAATTTTTCAAATTTTTTTTTTAAAGTAATTAAAATAAATATTAGTGATTTGTTTTAATAATATATAGTTGAAATATTCAAACAAAAAATGTAGGAATCTTAATAAATAAATGTATAATTTAATTTAATTTAATATAATAAACTATCTATCTGAGTAACATACTTATTTTTTTTTTATTATCATTAAAATTGTATATTTATTATAATAATGCCTTAATTAGCTAGGTGTTAAGCGGATTAGTGGAATTTGGACATCCTAGGTTGTCCATACATTTTTTTTTAATATATTTGTAATAGCAACCTACAACGAGACTAATATCAGTCATTTGAGCAAATACTAACCTAACCAAGTATTGGGAATATAATCGTTTAATATTAAGCTACTTTGATCTATTTTTGTTAGAAAGTTTTCAATAACTCGCATTTAAAATGGGTATTATAGATAATTCATAACTTTAACAACTTTGAATAACAAAATATGTTCCATAAAAAATTGCCTAAGATCTTAGACTTCAAAATATTTACATACCTATAACCGAGAAATTCAGATGAAAGCATTGACATGACTCTTCACTACTTTTTAAACTTTCTAAGACTATAATTTCATACTGTAGATGTATTGAGAAACTTAACAAAAAAATAATTTTTATTCAATCAACAAACTTAATGCTAATCAATGATTGAAAATATATATATATATTCGCCAATAACATTTATCACTAACTAGATTATTAAATTTTATTCAAATATTTGAGAAATAATATTTATGACCTTCACTTGACATTTAAAGTATTGCTAATATAAAAAAAAATAATTTTAAATACTTTACTTAACTACCTACTAACATAACAACAATTAAATCTTTAAAGTGAATGAAGTAGTTAACATTTGGATATTATTAATGATATTTATCAAATATTTAAAGTATAACTTATACTCAGTATAAGTGTCAATAGATTGAAAGATTTGTATGACCCCTATATCAAGCAAGCATTATTAAAAATAGATGCTGTTCATAATATGAATACAATTCCAAAAATATGTTTAGTAAAAAAGGTGATACATAATTGCATGAGTCTACATTTACTATCCGGTAATCAGTATCAAGAATTTTCTAAAGCACGCCAAATTTTTGGTCCGGATATGGGTACATCATGAACAATACCCCATATTATTGGCATTTTTTTTCAACTCATTTAACATTAAGAAATGTCACTGTAGATCAAACATTATGGAGCACGCATAATTTCACCGAATATGATATAAAGAAATGCGATTCCGGGTCTAATGATCAACGAACAACCGTACCTATGCAGATGTCTATCTACGCAAACTAACGCACAATGGTTTTAACATTTTATTGCGAGTAAATGATTTGAAGTACTTAGAAACAGATCGTGTGTTTCTCAACACACACCTAAAGAAAAATTAAATGATTGAAATGGCCGAACAGCATATTTTCGAGCATGTCGGCAAATTGTCTGGGTACATAAAAACGCTTACCCTGATGAGTGGCGACACATTGACGGGTGCTTTGAAGTCTCTCGGCATTTTGGTAATTCTTGGAACGAGATTAGTGTTCGAAAATCAACGATCTTTACACCGTGAACCTAAAAAATACTTAAGTCTCGTACTTTCAGTGATTTGGGTGTAAGTCAGCTGCCTGGCTGTGAAGAAATTAAAAATTATTGCTCGGGAATCTGATAGTGGGAATGAGATTTTCATCCGGGCGTACCAACCCAACGGTCGCATGTTATCGTACGATATTATTATAGTAAAATATTAACCGTCACATTTTGCGCCATAAAAAATTATTTGAAAATCGTAATTCTGTTCTATAAAGCAGTATCTAATATCATAAACCATAATTTTTTTTACTATTAGTCAAACTTTCAGTAATATTAGGGGTTCGCGTTAAAAAATGTTCTTGTTATTAGTGCAATAGACACTTGGAAATATTGAATGCTATTTAAATGTTTATTGTGTACCTACATAATTTTGTAAAGAGTGTTTTTTGTTGTTATGTTTATTGTTTTGATGTTATAATGTATCATCGTCGAAATAGGTTATTCAATTATTGTACCTATCGACTATCGTATAATTTATTTTTACCACATCAACATATTACACATTATTTATCTTTTTGAACATTTTATATTTTTATCGTTATCGATTTTCATGTTTTTTCCTTTGTGAATGACAACATATTATAAATACGAGCATATGCATACTATATACTGGTGCATAGTGAAATATGTAAAAAAAATGTCTCTGGATATTTACATTAGTTTTTTCTATACTCCATACATTTTCAAAAATGTTTGACTTGTTTTTTGAGCTGTTTACGGACATTTTCAGTTTCCCAATTCTTTAGTCTTTTTTTCTATAAGTGTCAATAAAGTGTGAAAATTGAAAACAAGGCTTCTGATAAATTTTTACAATAGCAGTTGCCAGTTGAAAAATATTAAAAATACATATGCACAATTTTGTTTCATAAGCATTCAAAGTTCAAATTTTGGCAAAATGTATCAAATTGAACATTTTCAAAATATTTTGCAGTTGAATATTTTATAAATATTTTACAGCGAAGCATCAATTTTAAATTTTAAAACAAATAGTTGAACACAAATAGTTGATTACGTAACCAAAAATCTAGAAAATACATTAACATAGTTTTGTTTACAGTCATTTTAAATTCAAATTTGGACGAAATTATAAACCTAAACCAAGAATAACAGTCATAGTTATTTTTTTATAATTTAAAAATAATATTTGAGAGTACTTAAACTTATAGAGTAGGTATATTATTATATTTTAAACACATTACATATAATGTAATTTTTCAACAGCAATGAATCTAGCCTACTGCAGTACTAATGGCTAATATATAATAGACTCGTTTTAAACTGTTTATTGTTATTTTCAGTTTTCAATTTATCAAATTTTGTAATAATTTTTTTCTGTAAATGTCAAAATTTATTTAGTGAATCAAAACGCTTGTTACGTACAACAGCAGTTAAAAAATATTACAAATACATGCGCACCTTTTTTTTATAGGCATTTAAACTTCACATTTTGATAAAATGTATCAAATTGAAAATTTACAAATTATTTTGTAGTTAATAATGTTGTATAGAATATTTAACTTTTAAAACTTATAGTAATGAAAATTTTAAAAAAATGTTGCACTTAAATAATTACTTCTGTATCCAAAAAATCCAAAAAGTATATTAACACAGTTTTTTTAATAGTTATCTTAAGTTTCAATTTGGACAAAATAACATATTCAAACCATAGACTAACGATTTTAGTTATTTTGCTGAAATTTAAAATATTATTTGTGGGTGCTTGAAATTTGAACAATAGGTATACTATAATATTTTATACTTACAATGACATTTTCAAACGCAATTTTTTTGACAAAAATGAATAGTTCATAGGTACACACCGTCACACCGACTTAAAAAAAGTCCAAACATCAAATGTTAAATATGTACTTTAAATATACTTATCTATGTGTACTTATAGGTACTTTAATAAGGAAATGATTGAAATAACTTAATTAACTAATTAGGTAACCTAATTAATTAGGTTTTATGTGGTTTGTTAACAATAACATAAAAAGTAAATATACGATGGGCAAATTTATTGTGATTTCAGAAAATTCTAAGAACATACCTCATTACTGCAATTTATAATAATGTGAATGTTTGGTATTTTAAACTAAAAACACGGTTTTTTAGAAAAATTAATAGTAGGTTTTTTGGCCATATAATTTCCAATTCTTTTTTGAAAGTACCATTCCATCAAATTAAGAATGCAAAATTCAAAAAAATCACATGAGAGCTAAGCTAAATTTATGCCATTACTTCACTCACAATAATATCATACATTTATAAAATATATCTACTTAGTAATATTTTAGGCTGACCCTGACAACTGTCCCTCAGCCTACCCTTTTCCTATTCCATTATCTAATTATTTTAAAGTTTATAATATTCTTAGATCATATACAAATATAGTGTTTGATCTAAAATAATATTAGTATGAATCACAATTAAAGATGCCATACTCCAATCTTTAATCGTGGTATGCCTATATTTGCTTAGCCACGAATCACGAACTAAGATATAACTTAGTTCGTGCCATGAATATTAGTTTAGTTTATTAGATAATATATCTGTGCATATCATAGACATATTATATTATAATCATCGAGATATATAAACAGTATTGTTTAGCTATCTCGATTCTCGATGATTATAATAAATAATTTTAATAATATTATTATGTCTATGCCCTATGGTGCATAATGCATATAATTAATTACATTTATGAATTTATTATCTATGGCTCCAACTCTGCGATATAATAAAAGAGATAAAGATAAAATTTACGATAAATCACGATTATAATATTATTATTATTATTTGTGTACAAATCACGGGAATCGCGGACGTTTCGCCCCCGCCGTTTCGTCCCCGTCAAAAAAACAAGTCCACGGACGTTTCGTCCCCGTCTATTATTAAGATAGGACATTTGGCCCCCGGGAGTTATATAGATTTATTTATACCTACCCATAGGACGTTTGACCCCCGGTTAGGTTAGGTTATTACTAGGGCTCGGATTTATATGTATTTATATAACCAAAGTATGTATTTACACAATAAAAATATGTACATAAATATGTGCTAAAGAATTCAAAATATATATTATAAAAAAAAAAAAAAATGATCAATTGCTATGGATTTTTCACAAGCAGTACAATACAAAATGTGACCGTCACTTTTTAAAATAATGTTCATTTGGATATTCAGAAACATATTTTATTGCTTTGCAAGACGATCGTACTTTTAAATATAACGAACAACGAGACCACGAAACACACACTACAATGTCACATTAAAAAGTACACATTTATCGCAGTGTTCGCTCGCTCGTGTTTAACGCATTTAAAAATGAGTTAATCGTAATACATTACGATAAGATATCTGATATTTCAATTGATAAAATCGTATCTAGAAATAATCGAAAATATAACAGGTTGAGTGTTATGGTCGTTTGTAATCAAGGATCATCAATGTCAAAAATACGTCCGGTGGACCCCACCGACCACACGATATTATACTAGTCGTGAACTACTGCGCAAAACTAGTACAACTGTGATGATACCTATCTAATTTGTCATAGGAAAAATGTTATAAACGTTTTCTATTTATATTGTAAAGACTAAATAATATTTTATACCTGCCCTGGATACTATAATAGTATATACACAGAGCACACTACGCAGTAATAGTTTGTCTGTGTAATTGTGCGTACGGCTTCAGTGAACTATGGAGGTGTTGACCACGAAAAGAAATAAGAAGAAATTAGTGCACAACGATTATTTATATTACAAACAAAAAAATGTGAAAATTGGTATCCGGTGGGTGTGTGTTCACAAAGGGTTATGTGATGGATCAGTTACAACTGACGATGGAATCAATTTTGTTTTAAAGTTTGGAGATCACCATCATAAAGGTAACACTGACCTAATAAATGCAGAAAGAGCTAAATGTATTATGAAGAACGCAGCAAAACAAAACTACGATATACCGTCTCGAATTTTTGCACTTAATGTAATCCCATTATCCAACGAAAGTAGACAGTTAATTCCGAAAGAAGATTCGATGAAAAGGACTTTACGGCGTGTCCGTAGCAATATTTATCCTAAAATTGCAAAAATAGACGATATCATATTGGAAGGAACACAGTGGAGTACAACCGGTGGAGAACTCAATCCAGAACCATTTTTATTTTACGACAACAAAAATAATAATAATCGTATTATAATATTTTCTTCAAAAACGTGCCGCGAAATTTTATCTGAAACTAAAATAATTTATATGGACGGAACATTTTCAACTTGTCCTTCTGAATTTTACCAAGTATACATATTACATGCAAGCATAAATAATTTAATAATTCCTGTGATGTACGCTTTGCTTCAACGTAAAAATAAGGACACTTATATTGAGTTATTGTCTGCTATACGGGATCAATTTGTATCGCTTTCAATAATTTCTATTGATTTCGAACAATCTGTAATACAGGCTATCAAGGAAGTATTTCATGATGAAGTATCGGTGCAGTTATGCTATTATCATTTAAACCAGTCCATCTGGCGAAAAGTTCAGGACTTAGGTTTGGCTATAAAATATAAAGAAGACAAAAACTTCAGATCAGCCGTAAAAATGATTCCTGCATTAGCATTTCTTCCAACCAATACTGTAAAAAGAGGTAATTTATATTTTTTTCAAATAATATTTTTGAATCGCGGAAAAAAAGTCCCGGTAAAAAAAGTTCCACACTAAGAAAAAAAAGTCCCGGTAAAAAAAGTTCCACACTAGGAAAAACAAGTCCCGAGTAGGTCACAAGGTACATACTTATTTATTTTTATTTACCATATTTTCGAATGGGGGGGGGGGGCTAAACAAAGTAAATCAAAATTTGACATCTTAACAAACTAGTTTCAATAAAGTCTTATAGCTGTTAATAATTGTAATATTTCATTATTATATACCGTCCCCTAAGAACCATCATGGCCAATCTCAGTTTTCCCAACTTTTCAGGGTGAACAAAAAATTTAAAATATAAAATGTATTCCATAACACGGCCAATGGGGGGGGGGGGAAGCCCCCTAAGCCCCCCCTGGATACGCCACTGCACTACAATAAGTAAAAAGTACAACTGTACAACTGCAGTATAAGAAATAAAAATATATAATATGTACAAGCATTTTATTCATTACACTTACACACTAAAATACAAAGCACAACTTACTTTTTTTTCGGGACTTTTTTTTCCTAGTGTGGGATTTTTTTTACCGGGACTTTTTTTTCCGATTACCAATATATTTGTTATGTAGACACATTACACATACTTCAGTGTTTGGAATTTTTATTAGGGATGTCAATACTATTCAATTCATTAAAGTCTATTGAAGAATTGGACGACATTTTGGTGTACTTTAATTCTACATACGTTAATGGAACATACAAATCTATTCCTACAGAGTACGGTACGATTAGGTTAGTTCGACGTCCGCCAATATTTTCTCCGTATATGTGGAACGTGTATAATGCCACGAAAGAAGGTTATGGTCGAACCAACAACGTGTCTGAAGGGTTTAATAATAAATTTAAAAATATTGTAAGAATTAGACACCCAAACATTTTTATTTTTATCGAGTCCTTACAGATGTGCAATGCATCTGCAGTGACTGCATTGACAAAAAAAAGAAATGAAATTATAAATATGCCAAAAATAAATCATTACAAAGATAAAATAAAACAACATTGTAATGAATTTAAATGTAATAATGATAATGATATTTTATATTTTTTGAAAAGAATAAGTGATCTAATATGAATAATTGTGTAAATGTATTTGTATTGTAAATGACGTGATTGTGATTTTAATCTAATAAAAATTATAATATATAATTAAAATATTATAATATATAATATTATATTTGTACAAATTATTATTACTATCATTATAATTGTTTTTTTATTATGAATTTAAATGTTAAGTTAAAAAAAAAGATTTAAATTTGGTTATTTAAAATTCCAGGGGCCAAACGTCCTATGGGTAGGTATAAGTAAATCTATAAACTCTCGGGGGCCAAATGTCCTATCTTAATAATGGACGGGGACGAAACGTCCGTGGATTCGTTTTTTTGACGGGGACGAAACGGCGGGGGCGAAACGTCCTTTTACCAAATCACGGATAAAGTCTGTGCACAGAATAGATATACAGTTAGTATAGATTATTTCTCTATGGTATAGATATCTGTGAGTCTGTGGTACGAATATATCAATACCTAATAATAATAATAACACGTATATTATTATTAATTTTTGTCTTGTGATAAGAAATAAGAATATTCTTTTGTTGATACTTGATACCGACTTTCCGAGGGTTATGCATTTGAAAAATTGATAAACTTGTTCAGAGTGTTTAGACTCAACTGATGAATTTATAATTTTTATTAATTTTTGTTTTTGTTTATTAGTTATTCGCCGAAAGTTATTCAAGTGTTTCTCTCGACTGACTAACTTTTTTAGTTGTAGCAACTATGGAAATTTCTAGACGCTTTTTCGAAATACTCAAGTCCACTAATTATCATGTTGGACACTTACCCAGAGAGTTATTTGCCAACGAAGAACAGCTTCCCGAGTTATTACCTATTTTCACGGCTTTAATCAATAACATCACACTAAAATCAAATTGTTTGACACCTAAGGAATTGGCACTGTAAGTTTATTCTATCATTAATTTCATTATGTAAACTCATTTCTTTTAGAGAATTAATACATTTCCCTAGTACCTAAATAATTAACAAGTGTGAACTCAAAGTGAATTAATTTTGACTACTTAAATAATGTTGAGATATTTGAACCTAATTTTCAAACATATTTTTAATAATTTTACAAATTTGCACATAGGAATTGTTGTGTTCAACTGAAATTGATTAAAATATAATCATACTTTTATAATGAATATTATTTATTATTATTATTATTAACTGATAAATAAAAATATGCTTATGTAGATTTGTTGCTTAAATATTCAATAGTGTTATAACTATGGTTTTGGGTTCTTAGAGTGCATAATACCCATAGGTATGTGCTCTGAATTTTAATAACTATTGAAGAATATTCTAAATAAGTTAACATTTATTTTGTTAGTTGATTAATTACAATACAGTATTTGTTTTTATTGTTTACATAGGATGTCATATTTTAAGCAAATAGCCTATTTCATAAATTAAATATATTTTAAAACAAATCCCAGAAAAACCAGTAAGAATAATTTCTTTTTTAAACCCACTGAAACAAGTCAAAATAAATATTTTAAAATTTGAAATCATTGTAGCTATAATCGGTTCAAAATGAGATCAGTTTACAGGAGAAAGCAACACCCGTGTGCAGTAGGTAGCCACCTCTACTGATCTTATTCTGAACAGATTGTAGACATCAATTTGTATAGCACCATGTTGGTTTAGAAGTTAAGCCGAAAAAAATAAGCTATTGCTTTAGGTTCCAAATTCTGCTTATTGTTTAATAAAAGTGACAGTGTATTTTGTTTTTTAGTTACTCTTCCATATCTTCAAAGCATGATCACTTTTCTTCTCTAGAAAAAGTATCTAAAGCGATTGATCAATTTTATGATGAAACTACTAAAGATGCAATAGTATGTTCTTCTGATCTGGAATTATTAGAAAGTAAAATTTTAAAATCTGAACAAGAATTAAATGATTTAAAAGCACATGGAACGTTTTACGAGTAAGTAAATTAGAATAATATTCATCCAATAAATTGTTTAGATGATCAGTTTTATCTACATGCTTGAACTGTACTACACACAAAATGTTTAAAATTACAACGTGATTATAACATAAACCTTCAAAATGTGTTCATTACCTTTTATTCTAAGAGTTTAGAGGGTAAACGGATTACCCTCCACCCAACATTTTTTAAGTTTAGTAGGACATTTCCCTCGAATTTAAAAAAAAAATGTTACAATATAATATGAAATTATTTTTTTTTTTAAGACAATATGTTGAGAAACTTATCTAACCTTTATTTTATTAATTATATTTTATTTATAGAAATATTAGGAAATGTATTTTGACTTAATACAAAATTAGACATTAAACACTAACAAATTAACCTCATAATAAAATAATACATTTTTAAATACGGATGGAAAATGTCCTACTACACCAAAAATAATCTAGGGGAAATCGTCCAGAATTTTTTTTAAAGAAGACTGCGGTCTGGCAGTTGCCGACCCCTGGTATATGGGCTTAAATTGTATCCTTTCCAGTATGACTGATGTGGCATGTGGGAAATTTCTAAGTTTTCAGATTTCTACGTATTTATGCAATTTATTACTATGTTCATTTCTGTATATTTATTCCCTTATTTAAAGTAAGTTTAATTAATTGTTAAATTAATAAAAGTAAGTCTATTTGAAACAAACAAACAAACAAACAATTGCGTACAAGTATGGAACACCAACATAAACAGAAACAAATTAGCATTTGATTGCATAGCTCTGCAGTTCACAAAACAATTAAAAAAAGAGATCATATTGGTTGAAAATGTGGAGACTAGACAAAACAATTCTTGGAAATATTCTGTTACTCCACAAATTAAAAGAACACAATCATGATCATTTTTGAAATTATCTTAAAAAGGATTCTACAGTAATTGATACTCTATAAAATGTAGTGAATAAAAAAACAGACTTCAAGTATTTAGTTTTTGCCCAAAACATTGCTTTTATTATATAAATAATATATATATATTTAATTATTTTAATATTACCTTCATATTTATATAATTTATTATTGTTATTACTTTTGAGTAGATACCATCTTACCGTAGAACCTTTTCTGTTTGAATAGATAGGGTTTGTGGTATAAATAGGTAACAGCTTAAAATTAATCTAAATGTTTTGAAATTGTAATTTTGTATACAAAGCACAATTTAAAGTACTATCTTTAATCGTGATATTAAGTATGATAATAAACATAAAAGTTTCATGTCGCTGCAAAAAATATTTTTGAATTAATGCAAATTAATTGAAATTGTTATTTTTCATTTAAATAATTAATTTTACAACATTTAAACTGTCAAACCATATTTTAAAAAAATGTGGAATTACCATTTTTTTACTCGTTTTCTTAAAAAAAATTTTCATGTTTTAAATTTTTATTTTTTTTAACCTAGCATAAAACCAAATACAAAATCTAGAATTTCAAACGTTTTTAATTTGCTCAAGAAGTAAAATTATTTTGAAAATTATATCAGCATTTAAAAAAAACTTGTTTAAACATTTTCTTAAAATTTTAAGTACCTACCTATCTAAGGTACTTGTTTTTGTATACAATAACTAAAAAAATTTATTTTGTCAAAAACTGGTTTTAAGCAAATATTCTGTCATTTTTATTTTATGTTTTGTATTTCATTAGCTGGTAAACACCCTCTTCACAAAATTAAGGCTTCTGGTGTTCTTATACATCATGGGTATTGCCCGTACTACTACTATAGTCATATATTATGCATAGGAAACTTGCAATTTAATACTGAAGAATAATATATATTTAAACATACACTATTTTGTGCAAGGTTTGTACGGTGTTCCAAGTATTTAATCAAAACTAATTGTCTAAATGGCTCAATTTTGTATGTCAGTGTATTATAACACTTTATTTTACATTTAATTTGGTTTCAAGAACTTTAATAATACATTTTAATTTACAGAAAAAAGATACAGTTGATGGATGGTGAAATATCTTTACTCAAAGAAAAAGAGAATATTATCAGCTTATCTTGTTTTAAAATTGAAAATGATTTGGATGCAGTTATGAAAAAATTCACAGAAGAAATTGATACACTTGGTACTAATGTTAATAAACTTCATTATCATGTCACCTGCAGTATGACAAATGTAAATGTTCTTTAAAATAATTGTTTATATTATATACTTGTAATGTCTTAGATGAAAAAAATATTGAAGTTTAAATTTAAATGTTTAGGATAACGAATGCTTAACAAAATTGGCATCAAAAACTTTAATTAATATGACTGACTTATGGCGCCAACAGATTTTTAAAATGATAGACGTATGGTTTAAAGAGGTAGAATAAAATTTTTTATATTGATATGACTATTTTCTTTACATGTTATTTCTTATAATCAACTTAATAATTTGCAGGAAAATATTTCATCAGTAATAAATGATACATTTTCCACAAAAATCCATACTTTAAGTCAACTCTCACAAAGGTTAACTTTTATTTATTTAGAAAATATATAGGTTAAATATTTAATCAAAGTTTACATTATGTGTAGTTGTGCAGCTTTACGGATGGCTGGAATGAACGAAAAAAGCGAGATATCAAAATTAAATTTAGCTGTGAATAATTTATTCAATATTAAAAATTATATAAACGAGGATAAAGAGAATCTACATTCAAATAATCAAGATATAATAAAGTAATTATTAATAGTGTAAAAACTGTTGATAGTAAAATAAAATATTATCATTTCATGTTCTAACTAGAGATTGTTACATTCATTTTTTGCGAGGTTATAATTTTAATAGTAAAATGTTGTTTTAGTTACATTGACAAGCACATAAAAGACCGAGAAGTACTCACGGACTTAAATCAACAGCCCCAATCTACTGAATATGACATTATAAAAACTCATATATCGGAAACAGTGATTGCAGATGCAACACAAAAACTTTCAGAATTGGAAACAATTAATGACCGTATAACATTTATTCAAGATTCTATTGAACACTACATCATGATGTGTGATGTGTTGTGGTGCCTGATGAGAACAGGTTGTTCCATGGCAAACTTGAAATGTGAATTAGTGTTACATTGTATCAATGTTCTTGAAAAAACTTTTAATGACATTACTTTTGCAGCTGTGAGTATTATTAAACCGTCATAAACTATCCAAATTATTGCTCATTTAAATATACTTACTATGAGTTTAGCAATGGACTTTGAATCACGGAGGCACCGAAGAAAAAAAAATACTTGATAAATACACACCTACAGACAGCAAATTTGTAAAATTTGATGGATATAAATGTTACTCTAGCATTTATACCAACAGGTGAGCCCTTTTATTTAATCTCTATTTATAGAATATAAAAAAATTCTATAATATTTTGAAAAGGAAATCTCCTGATGATCAATGTAAGTTTTAATTTTTTTTTGTAATTGTAATTGATAAATTAAATTTTACAAAAAATGATGAGTAGAAGATGCATATTTTATGTCCAATGTCACATGTCATAATTTTTAACTAATTCTCACCATCTCTAAAAGTAACCATGTTTTACAGAAAAATTTGTTGTTTTTAATCAAAAATATAGGTCAGATAATGTTATCTTTTCTTCCAACTTTCAAAGTTCTGAAATCTTACAATATTTGTTTCCGCTTTTCAATTGTAAGTTGTTCCACACATTCTATAATTATTTCACTTTTTGTGAACAAACAGAATTGTTCTTGGTTAAAAAAAAACATAATTCATATGGCTATGGAATCACTGATAGAAATTTAGAATGTATTAGCATAAAAACTGGGACATACCTTAAAATATGCTCTCATGCTGTTTTTTCAATTTTGTTCTAAATACAAAAATGATTCTAAGTAGATACTGGTTATCCTATAATACAGACAATAGGTTGAACTAATCTTTACCAATATGTATATTACATAATTGATAATTTTTCTTATTATCATTGTTATTAGCTAACTTATTAGTCAACATTAACGTAACATAAAATAGTGCGAATAGGTTCTTAATATAAGTACCATAAAATATGCTGAAACATTTTAAAAATTCCATTGTAATTAGAAATTGAATTACAATAAATGTCCTAGCGATTAATATTTTTTAAATTACAACAAAATAACTAGGGTTTGGATTGAAGGCATATTAATTTTTTTTTTTTTTGTATAAAGATAAAAAATAATTCTTGTATTAAATGCGTTTCATTTCCTTTTTATAACAATAAATGCAAATAAATATTATATTTTGTATTAAACTATCAATAGTTTTTAAGATTCAAAGCGATAAGAGCTGAGAAGATGATGCATGATATCATTTTTTATACACAAAACTTTAAGTTGAAACAGTCAACTCTTTACCAAAGTATCTGGTTGTACATCGTTTTAGCACAAATTAATTAATTGTTTATGACCTATACACTACTCTATAGTTGTTTTTTTCAAATATATATTTGTAAAATATGTTCTACAAATAAATGTACTTATATATTTTTGATATTTTATATATTATGGTATAGGGACCAACTTATGAAAAACCTTATATTATATTTTCAAACCTTGTCTATTAAAAATGAAAATAATTTTATTGCATGTTTCTATTCGTTCGTTAGCAAGCTGTATTTAACCATGGCTTTTTGCCAAAAATGTACTGTAATATATAACATTAGCTGTTATTAGGATTACAGTTTCTAAAGAATGGAAATAAATTTATTACATACTCATGCTCAGTTATGCAAATAAAAATGATTAAATAAATATACTGGTAATTATTTTTTCAGTGATGAAATTGAAAAATTATCAAAAATGGTGCAACAGTGGAAAAGTAAATATCATTATAGCAGAGATGAATGTAACCAGCTTGCCACTTTACAACAAAAATTACAAATGTACAGTGACACAGTTAATAGTTTAACTTTAAAGTATTCAAATACAATGTAATGAGAAGATTTTATTATTTTTATTTTGTTGAAAAACAATATGATAGGTTAAGTAAAAATTTGATATAGTTTTGTATTTACTTAAGTATAAAATAAGCTGATAAGTAACAAATATCACATTTTCATACTAAAACAATCGTTTTTCATACGAAAATAGACTATGAACATTTCCTTCAAGTTGTGCAGAATGTGTACGTCTTTCAAATCTAAGTTGACCTGATATCATCATTTCTCTGAGGTTTTTAAGCGATTTAGTACCAATATCTTGACAACTGTGTCTTAAGCCACATTGTATGTATGGTAAAAATCTGAGAGCAGAACCTTTATCCACAATTGTTCCACTGACACCTTGAGCTACCTTCAAGGAATCTTTCTCGCTGTGAATAAAAATTTAGTTATATTGAATGTAAAGCCATGTGACAAATTAATATTATTATATCATACCTATGGAAATATCGGTTTAATGCTGATCCTTTAGCATCTTTTCTGTTCATTGCTTCCAAACTTCCCATACCACGATACTTCTTTAGCCTCACACCGTCTGAAAAGAAATATTCACCAGGTGATTCAGATGTTCCGGCTAACATGGATCCCATCATCACTAAAACAAAGAAAAAATAAATAAATTTAACAATATAGGTACTTTTGTTCTGTCGACACTAAGCTTAACCAAACATTTTAGACAAAGTATTAAATATATGAAATTTTTATTTTCTTGAAATTTATATATAACAGTGGTTCCCAACCAACTTTTTTCATTCTTCTTGTTTCCCCTTGTAAATTTACTAAAATCTCATTCCCCCCTTAATTTAGAGTTTAAGCAATTTTTTTTGTGAGCGATACACATACAAAATACCTATATATTATACAATATAAAACTATTTACTTTTATTATTTTCATCATTTTAAAAATATATTATAAATCAACTTATGAAGTAATAATATATAGTATAAGAAAAAATATTGAATCTAAAAACAAAAATATTAACATAAAGTATAAATAATATCTTGGCCTATCGACTCTTTCATTATACCTAATATATAACTGTTATCGATGGCTGATAATCTGAAAGTTAGGTTAGTGTTTTCAATTTTACACATTGAAAAATAACATAATTATTTTCGTAATTCCATTATTACTATATCCCCCCCCCCCCCGTTGGGTACCGCTGACATAAAAATCGTATTCTATGTAATATTAACTAAGTTAGGTCCACAAGATGATATACTGTGTTTACAGTAAGTTGACCTAATTTTGTACATGTATGTTGGGCCGCCAAAACTTTCAGACCCCCTAGGTTGGAGACCAGTGATTGGCTTTGCACTACAGTGTAAGCAACATGTACAGTGGCGACGATCCAACAAGCACTCAGAGGGCCTCATGAGCTATGGCATTACTTTCACAAGAGCAACTATCGTGTTTTTCTATCATCATGTGGGCCTGGCTTTAATTATAATTTTATAAACTTCATTCTATCAAACATCTGGAAGTTTTTTCTAGTTATGTCAAGTTATTAAGATACAAGTTTATTCTTGCAATTATTTTGCATCCTTATTGCTATTCATTAAAACTATAATGTAGGTTAGGTATAAATACCAGTAGATGCTCCAAGTGCAAGAGATTTAATTATATGACCTATGGATTGAATTCCACCGTCACCTATAACAGGTACACCAAACTGTGAAGCATATTGAGCAACTCTATAAACAGCAGTTCCTTGAGCCCGACCAACTGCCATTACTTCTTGTGTTGTACAAATAGAACCACAACCCATACCAACTCTTAAGCCATCAGCTCCAGCATCTATGAGAGCTTTTGCTTGTGCCATAGTAACAACTAAAAAATAATTATTATGTTTAGTTAAATAATAAGATTAACACGCATAATGCATTACCGTTTCCTGCAATAACTTGTAATGATGGGAGATTTTTTTTAATATATTTAATCATGTCAATTTGATACACAGAGTTGCCTTGTGATGAATCCTAATAAATAATATAGAGGATAAAATATTTCAATAGGCATAATACAGAAATTCAAATGAGTTATTCTTACCAAAACTATAACATCAGCTCCGGCTTGATGTAATAAATGAAGTCTATCTTTGTCATCCTCACGTGTTCCTATAGCAGCACCAACTAAAAGTTGTTTATTTTCATCTTTTGACGCTTTTGGATAGTTACGTGATTTTTTCAAATCTGTTCTGGCAATTAATGCTACTAATTCACCTTTTTCATTTAAAATGGGTAATTTTCCTTTTTTGGAATTTTCTAAAAGGCTGTTGGCTTGTTCTAAAGTTACTCCAGATTTTGCTGAAATTATATTTTCTATTCTTGTCATTACCTAGATAATTTATTAAAAAATTTAATTTTTTTAATTTTCATTCCGTACGGTAATTATAACTAGTAGGTGTTTTTTAACTATAAATACATAAATTTAAATTATTACCAAGTTGACTGATTGTTGTAATTGTTCAGATCCTTCGAGAAAATCAATATCCCTAGATGTAACAATACCAACTAATTTGCCACCCAATTTACCATTTTCAGTAACAGGAAAACCACAAAATCCGTGCTCTTCTTTTAATCGAAAAACATCAGATACCTATAATTTAAAAATAACTCATTATTATTATTATTTTTTTTTTTAATTTATGAAATTTGCAATTTAATGAAATATAATTACCAATAAATCTTGGGATATAACTACAGGGTCCCGAATAAATCCATGTTTGTATTTTTTTACTTTTAGAACTTCACTTGCTTGATAAGTAGGTAAACAATTATGATGAATAATACCAATTCCACCACAAAGCTATAACAAAAAATATATGTCAACCTGATGATTTGTGCTATTACATGGGTAATTTTTATAAGAAATTAGAAATTTTGTTGTATCAGCAAGTTGCATTCATACATTTCTAATGCTTTTATTACACAAGGAGCTTTAATATTCTTGTACCTAGTTATCAGATCAAAATAGGTTTTAGGGTGAACATTTTTTTTGTCCCTATCTTAATTAATTTAAAATTTTGCATGTTATCTTTATATTTAATATAATAGTTTTTAACAATATATGGAAAAAGGTTACGTGAATAAAAAAATAAAAATAAAGTTGTATAACTAATAGAATTATTGAGTGTGTATAAGATACAAATACATTTTAATATTTTTGTTCCAAATTCAAAATAATTAAATCGGTATTTTTTAGAATAAGAAAAAAAGTAAATTTATTGTAACAGAGATAAGACAGTATTAGTTACTTTTATAAATTCAAAATGTATAAATTATGAATAATGAAACTTAATATTTACAAAGAAATTATATTTTACTTACTGCCATTGCTGTAGCCATTTCTGATTCAGTTACAGTATCCATTGGTGATGATACTAATGGTGCTTGAAGTGTAATATTTTTGGTTAAAGGTGAAGACAAGTCCTAAAATTACCAATAATATTTAGGTTTGATGATAGTACAAATATTATGTTATAAATGTATATATATATATATATATTAGATTGATACATTGAGTTGCATTATTAATTTCACTATTTTTATATTTAAACTTAATATTTTAGGTATGTTAAAATCATTTAGGACTATCATCTGGACGATCCAAAAAAAATTTTAATAGCTGATACTTTTTAAAATCAACGTATAATTTATACATTTTTTCTATATGCCGGTTTTAGAATATTTATGACTTAATTTATTTAGTTTACTAATTATGAGTTGTATAAAATTTGATTAATTTAATCGGTCACTTGAATTTAATAGAGCAATAATGAGCTACTAAACCACTAATTTGCCACTATTGATTAATTAAATGTTTAGTAATTATTGATTAAATCTGGTATAAAAGTTTTAGAAGACATTTTTAATAATAAAAAAAAACAAATGATATTTAAAACTAAATTCTTAATGTCATCTTGATTTACAATATTAAATTTAGAACATCATCAAAAAACAGTCACAGTTCTCTAAATTGTATTTTTTGTTAAATGTAAAAAATCGTTTATCCTAAACATTTATAAGTACCAACCTACATTAAAAATAATTTAATTTGTCATATTTTAGTTTTTTATAGCTCTCCATTTTTTAATGCTATAACTCCCTTGCCCTGGTTATGAGTAGTAATGTGATCAACTCATATCCCCTTTCATATAAAAGTTCTTTGGCTTCTTTATAAAATTATATATTTATACTTAACATATATCAGATAGTTATATAATACCTTAGTAAGGTTGTTAGGTAATTATTTTATAATATGGTAGAATGTATATGAAGACTTACAACATCTCCAGCAACAAAATCAATAAATCCAGGCAGTAATATGAAGTCACTGAAACATAAAACATCAAAATATTAAAAAGAGATATCTGATTGATACTCATATTAACCAAGTAATTATACAACTGAAAACAGTTAACTATTGGTATGTTACAGTTAAATAGTTCCATTGTTATAATTTCACAATTTATGTAATAAGTGTTACGAAGTTATTACTAATAACCAATAGTAAAAAGTATGATTTAAACGTTATACATTGTAGATAACACCTAAATTATAATATGACATTTATATACGTTAATTAAAATTTATAATTAGTTATGTACTTATATGTAAATAAAAAAAATGTTAACATCAAGTTTTTTGATTCAATCAAATGTTAAAATATTTGAATGTATTAATTAGATAAAGTAAGGCACTAAGATAGATAAGACTGGAAACAATATGGTGGCCCGATGACAGGGTACCTTCTACCCTTCCGTTCCTAGATTAGTACATAGCAAACATATACGCTACATACTTGGTAAAATGTCAATTATTTTAATTACATCAATTTATCTATGATAATACCATTTCTATTCATATCCTAAATTAATCTGTCCAACCAGCCACTAGGCAGCAATATGTAATGTCTGCTATGTATGAAAATTAGCAGAAGCACAACAGGCCAGTTAAAAATTCGTTCATTTCCAATTCTTTATCTTAGTCAGCGGGTACTGTTACCTAATTGATACAATAAATTTACTGATACCATAGAGCGACAACAATTTATAGATATTAAATTCAATGATGTCATTAAAATAAATAACCAGGGAAATAATAGGTGTAGGTGGAGTATAACTATATTATGTTAAATAATTCATGTTCAATTTTTCATCAAATTATATTTAATTATTTTACTGTGGTTATTATCATAAAAATGTATTCCCATTTTTAATAGATTTAAAATAGGTTTAGAATTTAAATTTGGATAAAAACCTCATTTT
Source organism: Myzus persicae (assembly GCF_001856785.1). Taxonomy (NCBI): domain Eukaryota; kingdom Metazoa; phylum Arthropoda; class Insecta; order Hemiptera; family Aphididae; genus Myzus; species Myzus persicae. The sequence goes on from NW_019100504.1 coordinate 617,423, forward strand.
GCGTATAAAGTAAAGTAGATAATAACGCAAAAAAAACAACATTAATAGGTAGTATAAAGCTAAATTGCATCATTATTTTCAATGCATACTTAAATTATTAAAAAATATCGTACTAGGTAGGTAGTAATAGTGTTTATTTTGAAAGTACCTATGCACATATCTTTCAAACACAATGTGTATAGGTATTCATTTTTCACGCCTAAGTAGATTTAAGAGATAACTTACAACACCATAGCTGTATCACGTTTCAACTAAGTATGTTATGTAAAGAAGTAAATAATTAACAGAAGAATTACTGAGCTGCTATTAAAACTATTAAATAAATAACAAAGGAAAAATCAACACCTTCCTTGATTTTAATATTGTGGGATTTTGCTTTAGAACCCACTTAGAATCTATTAGCTATCTATTTAAATTATTTATTCAGTACAATATCAGTAAATATTCATAACTACACTGCTGAACAAATAACTATGGAATCAATGTTATCCCAATAGATCAACAAATGTCATAATAAACATTTCCGTCAATTTAATACATAAAGTGTAGGTAGCAACACCTATGGCAGAAATTCAATTTTCATTAATAGCATTCTTCCAACAAGCAACTTCTTAAGATATTATTCAACAAGCCTTATCAACATTTATTACCTTATATTGAACACTAATTGTTTTTTATTGTATTGATAGAGGAACCAAAGTAGACACTCAACTTCTAGTTGAGTGTTATAAGTCAATAGGCACCTATAATACCTGCAACTTACACGGTGATTATAATTTAGATAAAAATAGATGTTACAAGTAGTGTCTACTCATAATAGTGTTTCATCCACCTAAACATGAATGATATATTAAGAGGAAACCATTGATAAATTGTATTATAAAAAAAATATTAAGTAACTATTGAACCTTTCGGAGATATTGTTTATCAAGAATTTAATTTATAGGTTTACATATAATTAAAATTATATGTAGTATTCGATTTTATACCTAAATCTCGGGGTTTTTCAACTTGTTTGATAAACATTATTATCTATGAATTTTATTAAAATAGACTATGTGTATTACTATAGGCGACTATGGGTAACAAATTAACTCGACTATTAACAATTTTAATGAGTTCAATTATCCTTCATTCAGATGACCCGTTGTTATTTCTCCCAGTAAATAATTTTAGCATTATTAGAAGTACCTACACTTCAATACCTATCTACCTACACCACTTTGTATAATGAAGATATAAAATGATTATTTTGGACACTTAATCCACTTCAAGACAGATCCGAGGTAATGACTTATGAATAACAGTTGAACACCTAACCTGGTCAGAGTTTTTGAAACACACTACAACATTAGAGCGCCATAATGAGATTGTAAGAAACCTCAAGATTGGAATTCTTCTAGGAGAGCTCAAGCATTATGGATTTGTTACTGCTGCAACAGCAACTTTCTGTAGCTTTGAGATTTTTGTTAAGAATATTTCTTTAAGTCTCGGAGTGTTACAACTAATGCATCTTATCAAACACAAAAATATATTGTACACACTAGGTATGTATATCATAGACCAGGGGTCTCCGTCCTGCCCGTTAAGCTTTTCGAACTGACCCGCCAAGCTAATTGAGGTTTTGAAAATATATTTAATACATCAATTAGGTACTAAAAACGATTCTTATACATTTTCAATATTGTATTACCTATTCTCTATCCCTATTTCAAAAATGTTGACCCGTGATGTCAAAGGGTATCAGACCAAGGCCTTCGCATATAATATATTATATAATATATCGTGTTCACGGGTCCTAATGGCTAGGTGTAATGTAAAATAGCCAGCCAGTAGCCACTCACGACACCCTCCCAGCTCACCAACCCTTGTCTGCCAGGCAAGTATAACAATATTAACAGTATTGAGGTAGGTACTACATACTTGTAAGTGAGGCCTTCGCCGGTGTTGAACAGCTCTTGTGCCGACAGGCCGTCTACGACATTCGTTGCAGACATGATGTATTGCGGACGTTCGGCCAACGAACAGAATTGAAAGAGACGGGAAAATAAGCCGGTAACCGCGACGTGTGCGAACCACGTGCAACGAACGGAGTACGTCGGCGAGAAGTGTCGGCGGCGGCGGCGGCGGCGGCAGCGTCGGCGTAGTGAGTGGTGTTCAGTGACCGGTCGACAATAGCGCGGCGGTGCGGCGGCGGTGACGGAGCGAGTGAGAGAGCAGCGGGCAGCTGCGCACCGCTCGCCGCCGTCGCAACTCACCACACCGCGCGTCGAATGTATTGTACGGCGGCGGCGGCGGCGGTGGCGCCGTCGGCCAGCAGTCGGCTGTCGGCAGCCGACGAGGAGAATATTTCAAACGTGTTGTTTGCGCGCACGCATCATCTCGCGCCGTCCATCGCCCGTCGGTCTGACCGCTCTCTCGCTCCCTCGCAGTGATAGACCACTGCAGGCTCACCCGTCCATGCCCGCGACCCGTCGACGCCGGCGCGTTAACTTTCCGTGACCCGACGAAGAAAATTCGCGGCGCTCCGATAAATTTATGATAATAATAGTAATAGACTGTAGCGTATTTTAACGAGGTATATTGACCAATAATTTGAGTATTGACGTGGTAACCGTCGAGTGACGACCGCCGCGACTGTGGAACGTTTCATAATAATTAATGATATTGATAAATAAAGTATTAAGTACTAAAACTATTATTATAACATTACTTATCTAAATTTTTCCGATTCTCTCGAAAACGGTAGAATAACGGTACTCATCATTTTGTATCATTACATATTATTTATATTATAAAGTATTAGTGTATTACGTATTATTATCTGATATGATCAAAAGTAAAAATTATGAAACACACTGAGATTTTTACACAATGTCAGTTTTTGATAAATTCTATTTTGATTTTTTTGCGTATCTCTAGAGAAAAAAACCGTAACCCATAGGTGCATGAAATTCTCACCGAATCCGAATATTTTTATTAAAAATATTTATATGCTATTCAATTTTAAAAATGTTTCGACTCCTTTTAAGATATTTACAATCATAAGAAAATTCCTATCTGTATTAGTTTTTTTTAAATTATTGTGGATAAAATATTTTCTTTTAATCAAAAAACTTGAAATTTAATACAAGGTCCTCACAAGTTGATGTTAGTGGAAATAAAAGAAAAAATTTTAACGTAAATCTACAATATTATTTATGCACATTTAATTAAATTAGGACTTCGATAAATTTCGTGAAATTTACGAGACATAGTAAATTATTTTACAAACATTTAACAATTTTCAAAATATTTTGACCCTTTTTTCGGGCTACACAATATAAACATTTTCAATTGTTTTTAGTTTAACAACGAAAAAATTGTTTTCGTTGGGTCAAAAAGCTTAACATTTGAATATTTGATACAACTTACAATAGTATAGTAAATAGTTCAAATAGTGAAATTGAAAATTTGCAAATTATTTTGTAGTTAAAAATGTATAAAAGGTACAATTAATGATTGAACATTTAAAACAAGATTTCTCTTAATTATTTAATTCTACAATCAAAATATTTTTTTAAGTAAATATTTTAAGTTCAAATTTGGATGAAATTAAATATGTATAAAAAGGCAACATTATTTTAGTTATTTTATTGTAATTTAAAAATATTATTCGTTACTACTTGAAACTTTTAAAGTATATTATTAATTATTATATTCTAGTATTGCACATATACAATGATATTTCCAAATGCTATTTTTTGGCAAAATTTAATTCATACTGGATTACTAGAATGTCAAATATTGTAGAATAAATTACTTACAATAATGCTTTGAAACAAAGGTTCTTAACCTGGGTTCCACGAGGTTCCTGATGGTTACTCGGAGGTCCACGGGTCGGCTGTGAGTTTTTTTAAATAACCCAAAAATAATTTGTTTGAAATTAATGAATAATATTATTTGATGAACGTTTAAAGTGGACAATTTTTTTTTATTTCAGTAAAAAAACTTTTTGAAACCTTGTATTAAATTTTCAAAGTTTATAATAGCTTTAATAGTTAGATATTCAAAATTCGAAATAATAAATGCTATGTAAAATGTACAATTACCAACATATAGAAAATGCTTGCTTGAAGTTATAATTCAATTACGTTATACCTAAAGTAAATTACACTAAAAATAAATACATATAATAAAAGCAAACGAAAAAAAGCAAAAAAGAAAAAAGCGGATAAGTGAATAAAATATAATAATAAACACTAATAAAAGAAGTTTCAAGTACCCATGAATAATATTTTTAAATTACAAAAAAATAACTTAAATCATTATTCTTGGTTATATAATGTGTAATTTCGTCCGATTTTGAATATAAAATAACTATAAAAAAAAACTGTTCTTGTACATATTTCTTAGATTTTTTAATTACAGAATACTACTAGTGTCATATAAATTTTTAACTACAAAATAATTAGTACATTTTCTATTTGATAAATTGTATACAGTTTGAACTTTTAATACCTATAAAAAAAATTTTACTCGTATAATTTAATATTTTTCAACTGCTGTGGTATAAAATTTTCAAATGTTAGAATGTTAGATTCAAAAATAAAAATGTTGAATCTATGAATTTCGAAATCAAAATAATTTCCAACTTTAGGTATTTTATGAATATTATTGTGCATTTATGCTCAGCTTTTTTTCTTAATTTCCAATAACGACAACGTAGAGGAACTTAAATTTATTACATTTTCAAGTTTTTTGATCAAGCGAAAATGTTTTAATAGACATTAATTTAAAAAAAAACTAATAATAATCGACAATCTCTTATGCCTATCAATAGCTTAACATAAGTCAAAATATTTTGAAAATTGCATGGTGTAGGTGCAAGCAAAGTTGTTAATTAAATACAATCAGTGAAAGTTTCAATTGTCCCTACAATTAGGACTCTGGTAAAAAATTTAGTTTAAGATTGATTTGGACGAAAAAAATAACATAACATGATTTTTGTAATTTGAAACAAAGAAAAAAATGTATGAAAAAATGCAAGAAAAATTATGTTATATAACGCGTGTTCTTGATACCTACATATAAATGATATTGATAATTTTTTAATCGCTGTAGGTATAGCTTATCACAATAAAAGCATAAAATGTACCAGATTAGCTTATTATATTTTATTAGTGTTATGTATTAATTACTTTAATAACATAATTTGAATTATATTCATTAAGTAGGTATTACACAACCATTTTATGTATATTTGATATTTTTGTTTTCTATATTTTAATTGTCATGGTAAGTTGTGAATTTTTAAATGAATAAAATAATTTTATGTTTTAAAAGAGTTTTCACTTGTTTTATTCCTGTTTGCTTTTATTTCCCTTTGCTTTTTAATCAATTTGATTTTTTTCTTTTGTTTTTTTTTTACTTACGATTTTTTTGTTTGACTTTTTTTTTATTGTTTATTTTTTCTGAACTTATAAAACACATATAATTGTAAATCCAATATATCTATATTATACATACATTACATACGTTGCTCCGCTCAGAATCGAAAGAGCTACAAAAAAAACTAATTACTTAAAGATTATAAGCACTATACGTTTTAATATCATTTTTTCATTTTTTAGAACCGCATTTATATGCACTAAAAACCAGGTTTTAAAATTATATATAAAGATGTTTACTTTTAAAAGTTATTTTGTAACTTGCTAATAAGGTTTTTATCTAATCGAATATAATAAGTTGTATTTTTTTGAACAAATCCGTACAGCATAAAATCGAATGAAAATTAAATAAGAATAATTATTTTCATTATTTTCAACACCCGTTAAAAAAACTATATTATTATGATTGGTTTTTTGTTGTTGTCATAATGTGCAAAATACAATCTTATACATTTAATTATTCACACATTAATTTATACATACATTATCTAGTACATATTACGGTTTATAAGCAGTTAATAGTTTATTATTATTATTATATTCTATATTGTGTTATGTAATACGGTCATACAGATATCGACTTGTGTAAAGAGGCCTCTTTTGAGGTTTAACATTACGCCGGAAAATTGTCCATAGACGGTACTATTATTTTGAAATCATAACAAAAGTAACACGTGGAGGCGTTACCCCCACACCCCCATATATATTAACTTAAAAATACAAAAACATATAATAATTATAATTTATAAATTTCAAATAAAAATGAAATAATTAAACTTTTTTCCAAAAAAAAAACTAAGGAATCAAGAACAAGTTTAATACTACAAAATTCTCCGTAGATGATTTCACGCTTGCCTTGTTTAGGTCTCTCATTGCCTTTTAAAATCTAATTTTATGTATTTTATTGGTGTTTATCAAAAAACACTCAAGAAGTTTGGAAAATGAACATACTGAAGTCGAAGATAGACTCAGTTTCAAAAACAAACGTTCTTGATTATTATAAGGGGTTTTTACATAATGTACCTATGAAACTGAGAACTTATTTTTTAAAACTGATAGTCTCACATAGCCACATTACTACATAAAATGTATTTGTTTATAATTATTCACTATAGATTAAAATTTTTGATGAATATTATAAACATTAATTTTTGTTTTAATCATTTTCAATGTAGCTTATATTATTTTAGTATAATGCTTCAATATAGTTTGTGATTAATTTGTTTAGAAAGTATAGAATTTCAAACAATTTATTGTCAAAGCAAATGTAATGATGTCATAATATGTAAATTAAATTCCAAAAACAAACATCAAGCATTTAACATTATTACCTGCTAGCATCTTACATTTTATTACTTTTTACGTTTTGTGTTGTTGAATGTATTTTATTTTCGTTTTCGTATTTTATGCAAAATATATGTGTCACTTATATATTATTTTATAATTTTTCATTTTTTAATAATAATTATTAAAAAAAATAGATTTTTTCTTAAAATTTTCTGAAATTAGAGAAAATTTAAAAATGACCCCCCCCCACCCCAATAATGTACCTTCTCAACAGAATGTTATACCTATGTGAATATATATATTATAATAAGATTTTTTGTAAAATGTGTTTGTAATATGTTATACATGATTTGTACGTTTTATATAGTAACATTTTAAATACATATTGTGTTGTTTGAAGGTTACACATAATAGATAGATTTTGATGGTTATGTTTTATAAATAATTATAATATTTTGATATCCGTAATTTTAATAATGTTAAAAAATAATAAAAATAAAGTATTGTATTAAAAATTAGATAATTAGGTTAAGATAACACGTACATTACCTTAGCCCCACCCATTTCAAATTTTCAAAATTTTTCCACGACAATATTTAGCACGTGATTAGCATGAATTTGTACGACCGTTTCCGAAATTTGTACGGCAGCGGTTTACCCGGAAAATTTTATATGGGTGGGGCGGGGGAAACGTTATTTATTTTTAATTATGTTATACTAATATTTTAATTTTATAATATTGTTTGTAAGACCACACTTAAATATTGCCAGTATTGGTAGAATATATATATATTATTATAAGGTAGGAATCTAGGCAACTAACATGGTACAATATATACCTGTTCAGTCACTGGATTAAATTATGTTTGGCATTATGGTAATACCAATAATTGAAGAAGTGTTCATTTACTAGATTTTGTTACATTTTAGTAACTAGTAATAGAATATCTTAATATGTAGCCATGAAAAGCATTTTTTGAATTTATAAGCAAGAAAATTACATAAAATTTAGTATTTATCATAATAAAACAAGTAATTGAAACGTAATAAAATAAATGTATAATAAGCGAACCGTAAATAAATGTACGTAAAACAAGTAATTGTAACGTAATATAATAAATGTATAATAAGCAGTTTGATTCCCACAAATAGTAATTCATAGTAATTCCTTAATCCTTAGACAAATTTGGTCCATACAGATGAAAGTTTCATTATTGTGATTTTGAATTATTATCACTTGTTAACTATTAAACTGCGGTTATACAATATGACCATTATATTTATTGTTAGAACAAACATTCAATTATTCAATTAGATATATAGTTTTCTTAATTTTAAAGCATTTGTTGACATTGTTTAACTTCTAGGGGGTGTACCATAGTTGGG